>NC_091200.1:34992901-35110691 GCF_040958095.1 Procambarus clarkii
TCACGGATAACTTCCTTTTTCTCGGGCTGATTCGGTAGAAAGGTTGACGAATCGGCCGGGTGTCAGGGAGAAGCTGGATGTCGTGCTGAACCACATTACACTCCTGTGGATCATCGCTGAACAGCTTCTGATGATCCTTGAAGATTCTGATGAGAGGAGCACTATTACTGTCCTAAAAATAGGTATGAAGATCAGTTAAGATTTCCGAGTTGGAAGGCACTGACTCAGAGTTAGTGCTTTCGGAAGGAGAAGCAGGGAAGGTTTCACTGTGGAGGTATGGACCTTTAAATGTGGATAATGATACGAACACAGTGGGGGGAGTACCTTGATACTGCTTCAGGAGGTTGACGTGGCCCAACTGGGTCTTCCGCCGCCTATCTGGATTCTCAAGAACGTAGTTGTGGTTGTTTCTGCACTCGTGATGCGGTAGGGTCCTGAAAACTTGTTTTGCAATGGAGAACCTGGGATAGGAAAATATGCCAACACGAAGTCTCCTGGGTTAAATTTCCTTATTTTGCTGCTTTGGTCAAAATGAGTCTTCATCCTCTCCTGAACTTTCAATAGATTGTCATTAGCAAATTTACGTACTCTCTCTAGAATGTGTTTTAAGTTTTGAAGAAACTGGGGCACATTCTGAGTGTCACTGAAGGTGGCATTATGTAGAATCTTTATAAGCTTTGAGAGGAGTACGGCACTTACGTCCGTAGAGCATCTCATCAGGAGATACTCCTAGAGACTCATTGGGGAGACTTCTGAAAATGCACATAATGAGGTCAAGTTGTTTATCCCAGTCCTTCAAGGTTTCATTGCAAAATTTCTTTAGGAATGCTTTAATAGTCTGATGACTACGTTCAAGAAAACCCTGTGAAGCAGGATGATAGGGGCTGGACAGTACCTGTGTGATGTTGAACTCTTCCAGTGTCTTCTTGAAGAGATCACTAGTGAAGTTGGTGTCACAGTCATTTTGAACCTCTCTTGGAAATCCATACTGGGTGAAGATCTTCAATAGTTGTTTCACCACAGTAGCAGCCGTAATGTTCTTTACTGGAACTGCTATGTGGAATCTGGTGGTAGGACACAGGATAGTTAGTATATAGGCGTTGCCAGAACTGGTCCATGGTAAAGGACCAACACTGTCTATGATGAGTCTGTGGAAAGATTCCGCAGGCAACTGGATAGGAGTCAATGGAGCCTGGGGAACAGAGATGTTAGGTTTCCCTGCCATCTGACATGTATGACACTGTTGCACGTAACTTTTAACGTCTTTAACCATACCTGGCCAGTAGTAGTCTTGTCTGATTCCGTGGTAGGTTTTGTTAAAACAATAGTGAGAAAGTGCTCCGTGGGCCAAGTGTAGAATATCGGGCCGTAGGCTGGTGGGAACCACTAGTTGTTTGACATTTGCCCAATCGTCATCCTCCTTCAGCTTACTGGGTCTGTACCTGTAGTAGAGCAACTGATTCTCTAGGAAGAACCCAGGGATACTGTCAGGTTGAGTCTCAGCCTAGAAGAATAATGGTGTTAATGATGGATCCTCCCTCTGTAACTTACGGAACTCCAACCTAGTAAGATTCGGTGGTAGATTCTCATGGCCTTGAGGGGCAGCTGTTGCAGTAGAGTCAGCTGGTTGCGGGCGTGCTGCTTGTGCACGGTTGGTCACCAAAACCGGAGGAGAAACTTCATCACCTTCTTGGACCTCTGCTGAAACATACTTAAAGATGGGATTGTCCACTACAGAGTTACACACCTGGGGTTTGGCCATGATGATCAGGTTGGACGGTTGTAGACCTTCTGCCAAGTCGTTGCCCAGGAGAAGTTGCACTCCAGGCATGGGAAAAGGCTTTTCCCTGATGGCGACTTGGACTTCACCGGTCACGAAGGGATAATCCAGGTGGACTCTGGCGAGTGGATACGGAGTGTGTTACGGACCGAGCCCAGCATTGTAGCACGGAGCAGTGACGTCCACGCCATCTGTGAGTCAGCTCCCAAAACCCCCTCCAAATGGACGACGCCATCTAGCGAGGGCGGGATATCCCGGCCACAGGGGCTGGTTTCCCGTCTTAATCTGCTCGTGACATAGCCGCTGCTGACCTCTGGTGAGGTGACGCTTAGACAGCAACGCCATCTATGGAGTGGATAGGTGGACGTTTGTGTCTAAGCCTGTGAGTGAGGTGCCCTAGAGTGTAACCAGTACTAATGACGTGTCTGATTACAGAGTCGACCTGGGACTGCTGGATTGGACGGTGGGGCAGTCTACCCGAGGCAGCCAGAGTCTCTCCAAGTGTTTGCTGTAGAAGCTGTGAGTCACCCCCCCCCCCCCGGATGAACACTGTTGTGTTAGCCTGCCTGTGACGTTGCAGAACCAGGAATTGTCGTACCCGGGGCTGACTGGTGGAGAAGACTAGCCACTGGGGTGTAGCGAGAGGTGGGTGATCAGCGGAATCACACGAGGCTCCTGCCTAGGGCTCGCAACCCTAGTATCGGTCGTGGAGTGGCCTACGCAGCGTAGCGTACCCCCCTGGATTTGTGGTTGAAAGCCTCCACGACGGTGCACCCTGTGGGACTGTGATATGGCTGGCCTGTCGCCGGGGTAGACTCGCCTAGAGAATCTAAGGATTCATCGTGAGGCCACGAGAAGAGAACCAGGGCTACTCGTCTTGAGCACCGTAGAGTATCCTGTGTCTTCAGAGGAAGACAAGTTAATGTACATAAGTGTAGTTATAGCCCCAGCATGTGATTGTTTATATATTTATTTATTGGTGGTGTGGACATATACATAAACTAGTGTATTTGTATCCCTTCCCCTTTAATTTACTTGCGTTACGGAACACACCCCTTGAAAGCCACTACTAACTTGGGGCCGGATACCCAAACTCTAATAACATCAGAGAAGAACCCCAGTTGCGACCCAATAGGGCCGTAACAGTGGTAGCAGTGAGGTCAGTGATAAGGACTGTTTTCCCGGTGTAGGTGATGTTAGGCACAGCTGATTTCAATATTATGGACTGAAGAGCCGCTGTGTCCCTCAAGATCTTCAATTTGAAACGTCCCTCCGAATCTGTACCGTTGGTAGAGACAGTTCCAGGATACAGGTGTTTACTGAAGAGAGAAAGATCATTAACAGGAACAACAACATTCATCACAGGCTTAGCGGACTTAGGAGGAGTCTATTTGGGTTTAGTAGATTCATTGCTTTTGTATTGAGCCTTCCCTCATCTATCTATGGTATGTCCATAGAGTTTGCAATACTTACAGTACAATTGTGAGCTCGCTTGATCTGTACTCACTTTATCGTAACTGTACCAAGACTTCTTACTGGAAGGTGGTTCTGGTGTCAGCCGGTGGATGAGGCTGTAGGTGTCAGCCGACTTCGAACATTTGATGTAGTCGGTTTCTTCTTTATCTGCTAAATATATACGAACGGAAGGGGGAACACGTTTCAAGAATTCCTCAACTAGCATTAGGTTGACGAGTTCTGCAAATGTAGAGACATGTGCTGCTTCCAGCCATTTCATGAAATATATTTTCTTGCTATTGGCAAATTCTAGAAAGGTGGTGGTACTTGCCTTTAGATAGTCACGGAATTTTCGTCTGTAGCTCTCGGTGGAGAGAAGGTAGGCGTCCAAAACTGCTTGCTTCATGGTCTGGTAGTCATTCTCAGATGCTAAGGTACTGAGAGTAACTGCAGCTCTACCTGTGAGATGCACTCTGAGAAGGGTAGACCATTGATCTGCAGGCCCACTAAGTTTATTAGCTAGGGTCTCAAAAGTGGTGAAAAAGACATCAATCTCAGTCTCAATGAATGGTGGCATTAACTTACTTGCATGGGAGACATTGAAACTTACGGGAAGACTAGCTGTAGCTTGCTGGTGCGGACCGTGGTGTGAAGTCTCCAACGCGAGTTCTTGTTGACGACATGCTATAACCGTATCAGCTTGTTTCTTATCATGCTCGCGTTGCATCTCCAGGTGACGTTGTTTTGCTTCAAGCTGTACTCGCTCACGCTCACGGAGTAGTGCAGTCTCACGTTCCTGTTCTTCTTTCCTGATTGCAGCCTCTCTTTCCCTTATTGCAACTTCTTCTTTCCTGATTTGTAGAGTTTCTTTTGCCAGGGCCGCCTCTCGTTCTTGTTCTTCTTTCCTCAAGGCGGCCTCTCGTTCTCTGATCTGGAGAGCTTCTTTTTGTTGCTCCCGCTCGAGCTTTGTGAGTTCAAGTTTGAGTTTCATAGTTACCAGAGCATTTTTATCTGCAATAGAATGAGTTCCGTGAGTTTCAGGGTCAATTGTCCCTTCATCTAAGAGGTGGTCCATTAATAAGTTGTGCAAGTAATTTTTGTTGGCTCCTTGGGGAACCTCTAGTTGATATTCGTGGGCATGAGCTTGTAATTCAGTCCTCTTGGCACGACATAAGGTCCCTATTTCACCTGCTGGATCGTTACGAAAAGCTTGGAGACGAAACATGGTGAAAGATAGTAAATAAATATACAACGAATATAGTTGTGAAATGGTAAATGTCAGAAACAGGATAACGTGGCAACTGGTAACTATCCTGTGGAGTTTTAATCTTTAACAATTAACGTTAATTTTAGGATGGTAAATGATTAGTCAATCAAAATCGCAGGAAATCTTGTACCCGGTATTCAATGTAAGAGAATAAGGGCAAGAAAATCCTACTAAATAAGTGAAACTGATAGTTTCTAAAACAAATGAAACATTTAATTGCTCCAAAAGTGAATAAGGTAGTCCAAGAATGTAGGCATACCTTGCCTAGTCTCTATAGGACATAAGCAAGGGTTTTCCCACTAAGTGAAATATGATACTTACTGAATTAGCGAACTTTGTGCTCTGAAGAAAGAAAGCTAATTTCCTACCTAAGTAAATATCATCATCTCTGACCGACGTGTAGGGGTGCGAGTGTCAACTTGTGAGAAGAACTGCTGCTGAGGTCCCAACTCAGCAACGTAGTCCGTGGTAGAGGAACTATGGCCCTCTGTATCCTCCTGTTGGATATTTCCAACACCGAATACAACACTGTTGTATTCTCATTACTTATTACTAACTTTACTAATTATTGTAGTAAGTAAAATTAACAACACGTAGAATTCTCATATACTAATAATATCATCTGTGCAGTAGGCTACGATTCTCACATCACCCGACGCCAGTATTGCGTCAGATTTCATTACAATAAACACATTTTATCCAATGTATGTGAGAATTAAATTCGATTCTCTATAACTAAGGCATTCTGTATGATAATTAATTGCAGATGAATTGACCTCCAACTAAAAGCCGAATAGATCGTTGGAGTCATAGCGATTATCTCGTAATAAAAGTTAACGTCACCAGTGAATGCCATGGGGAGACATTAATTCCTCTCCCTTATATATTTACTATTCTTAAATTGGTAAATAATAATATTTTCCTCCTCTAAATAATAAACCCGTCCATTCTTCAACGTTTCAAGCGTAAATGCGAGAAATATTAATGTTCGTGACAATAATTTGTTTTATGAACGCGGGACGCGGCGTGGGTTGAGGAGGACCAACTCAGTACACATGGAGAGCCGCTCTGAGGCAGACCTGCGCATACCGTACTCACAAGGAGACGCCATTGCCCAGCCATTAGGGCAGACGTTATCCATCCTCAGATGAAAGTCGCCACTGTGAGGCGTGAATAACCTTGCAGATAATATCTTCAGCTGGTGCTGGTGTCAGATAAGGAACCTTTTAACCTGGTTCTTGACGACACGTGACCAGCCAGTGAAGCGCGCCATTATCCAGGATAGGCCTAGCCGGAGCCTGGGGACGCGAATTACGGCAATCTTAAAACTTATACAGTGCCCTTTCAGCTAAGTATATTCCCTTTATGTGATGCATCTGGTAAAGAGTTTTGTAGTAGCTGGGTGATTGACCGTTATGACGCACGATAACATCTAATAACAGGTTATTAATTTTACCACCTGTAACTTTCAATTTCTTGAATATAGAGATTCAGTAGTTAAATTAGTTGCTACTGTAAATATTTGTCTTGCAGCACGTGAGAAGAATTCTCCCTGCCGCCTTCTCCCATGTTAATCCGTCCCATTCGTCAGCCAACCGAGTCCAGAGAATTAGAGGAAACGCTGTGGCTTGTCTAAAGGAATCATCATTAAGCTAAGATTTTTATATTCATTCATGAATTTATTGCAATTCTTTATATGCAGAATTCCTCAGGATTAACATGTGTTTATTGTGACTCTCATTACTATACTTATAATCTATGTTCCCATTCATGGTAATGACATCAGTTTCACTATAATTTATAGGATTAGATTATTATTAATTGGATTAGTGAATGAACCACACTAGTTCCTGGACGTACTTACCTCCAGTAATAACCCCCCAATGTAGGTGTTTGAGGGTTTGATTCATTTAATTATACAGCCCATTAATTATTTCTATGATCATATTCTCTAGTATTTTGTCCATAGTTACTGGTTCATCTAGAAATTATCTAATGATCAGAAATTCTCAGTTTCCCTCTTTACTATAAAAGCCGGTGGTCCTTCGTAATTTAATTTACTACATTAATATTTAAATAATCAGATTCAAGTCCCAAATATCCCACATTATGGTCCTTCAAACCGGATAGGCATTAAAATTATAATTAAAATATTAACCATTAATAACTAATCCTTGTGTGATAGAAGCTAGACTAACTATTTAATTAATTGTGTCAACTAACAGTGTAACACATCAGTTAGCCTAGATCACACTAACATATTGCTACTTTCACCTCATGTATAAGGTAGCTTTAGTGGGTCATAGCCAATTACCCACAACACTTAGACCTATACCTCACACCGAGGTGAGAATCTTTAGGTCACCAGGAGCAACAGCTCATAACTTTTACAATAACCCCACCCTAACACCTGCGTTAGAGTGGCCTCACCATCTAACCATTATATACTTAGGTGGTAATGACATCCACCCCACTCGTCATCCAGCCGAGGTGATCAAACACCTCAAAGCCATAATTTCTTCTTTCAAGCTCATCAGTGAATCGGTAGTATTCACATTGGTGGAACCTCGCCAACCAAGGCAAGATAATCGTTGGGGAGTAACCCCAGAATACTACCTGAGAGCTGCTAAGTACATAAATTTCAGGCTGAAAAAGCGAGTGAGATTGGATGCCACATATATCCAATTTACAGCCAGACCTTACAGACAGAACCTGAACAGAGATGGTGTACATTTGTCAGGGGAATCTAGGTTGCATGTGGGTGACAAGTTAATTAACACCATCAACCATCACAAACGGCTGTGGCTAGCAAGCCAAACTTAACTGTACATAATTGTTCACCTGTGTGTGCAAGAGCACTCTTATAAAACAAAAAAAACAAAAATACAGCACAACTATATTCACCTTAGGCATTCACTAGGGCCTCGTAGCCTGGTGGATCTAGGGCCTCGTAGCCTGGTGGATAGCGCGCAGGACTCGTAATTCTGTGGCGCGGGTTCGATTCCCGCTCGAGGCAGAAACAAATGGGCAAAGTTTCTTTCACCCTGAATGCCCCTGTTACCTAGCAGTAAAATAGGTACCTGGGTGTTAGTCAGCTGTCACGGGCTGCTTCCTGGGGGTGGAGGCCTGGTCGAGGACCGGGCTGCGGGGATACTAAAACCCCGAAATCATCTCAAGATAACCTCAAGATAACCTTACTGCACCACAATAATCTTTACCCATGTTATTAGGTAGAATTTAGGCTGAGATTGTGCTGAATTTGGTACAAGCCCAGACTAAATAACTTTATAGTTCTTAGTTAGGAATTATTACGACTAGATCTAAACTAGTCAGTGTTGTATGTATTATATTATTTATGCTGACCCTATACAGGGTGGGATTAATTTTTGAGATAACTCTGATTGGAGTGTCTCCATAATATTTCTCTTGTATGCATTATTTTGTGTATCTATTTTGTGTATTGCTGGATAATCTCCATTAACTCTGATGGTGATATAGAAGAGCTAACCGGACGAGAACTAATGGTGAAGTTCAGACGGTGCACAAAATATCTAGCTATTTGTTGTTAGGTAGGTAGGTACATTCAACCTCAAGTGAGGTAAAATATAAAGTAGTCACCTTAAATTAGGCTAAAATTAATGTTACCTGTTCACTAATGAACAAGTACCCAAGCTTCATTAGTAATACATATACTAATACTGTGAAGTTTAAACCTAAGCCCAACATGGCTACTCCTGAGCAATTGAGGAGAACCTACATTGGCCTTAAAGGTCACTTGACCAGATTAATTAATAAGGCTGAGGGCTTAACTAAAGATAATCCCATTGACTCTTATCACTTAGCGGCATCAGTTAGATTGGCTGATCTGAAATTTGATCAAGTCAGATCTGCAGGTCAATCTTACCTTGATCTGCTAAATACTGTAGAAACTGATCCTGAAGAAGCAAGTCAAACTGTAGACGACATCTCCCAATATGAAGATGAGACTCACGATAAAATTATCAGGCTATCTAAATTAGCCAAACAATCTGGATCCAATACCAGTAACAATGGGTCTCACTTCAATAATCACTTACCCGAGGTTCGTTTACCTACTCTAGACTTGCCCACATTTTCAGGATTAGATACAGAAAATTGGGACAATTTTTGGACTTCCTTTGAAATTCACATCCATAAGAAACAGTCTCTAGACAAGGTTTCTAAATTTTCATACCTACTTAGTCTTCTCACAGGAGAGGCTAAAAAGGTCATACATAACCTTACTCTTAATGAGAGTAATTATGAGGACGCTATAAAACTCCTGAAGTTGAACTATTGCAACCAAGAGTTAAGTATAGCTACCCTCTATTATCAATTGCTAGATCTGAATGCACCAAACAGTAGACCAGAGTCACTTCAAAGCTTCAGACTAGAAGTAGATTCTCTAGTAAAGGCCTTAGGTACTAAAGTTAATATACCTGCTTCTGAATGGTCTATCAAGCTATTATTACAGAGGAAATTACCTCTAAATGTCTTGACAGAGCTCTGTTCACATTATAATACTTAGTTTCTTACTCTCGATCAAATTTTCGAGGGGTTGAGGATCACAGTTAACAGGTTAAAGACTCATGACAAAATTAAACCTGAGTCTAAGCCAATTAATACTGATATTTCAGTCAAACCAAAACAGACTCAGAGTAAGTCTAATAAATATAAATCCAAACCTACTCCATCCACTAGGAAAAGAAGTGGAAATGTGGGTACATATTCAGTATCTCCTTCAGAGATAACCAATGACTTGTCTACTAAAGAGACTAAGTCTATTAACCAGAGAAAGTGTCTGTTCTGCAATCAGGAACACACCACTTACCAATGCTCTGTTTATCCTACTTATAATGCTAGGGTTAAAAGGTTACAGGAATTGCACAAGTGCACCAAGTGCATGGGCTCTCATGATCCCAAGAAATGTGCAGTACCGCTACGTACCTGCAACCGTTGTAACCAAGGTGTACACCACTACGCCTTATGTAGGAGATCTCCTACACCAACCAGGACCACTGGAGAGAATTCTACTGCAGTGCAATATTGTAAAGTACATCACGAAGTAAATGTACTTGCTACTGAGTCAGGCAATAATACTACTTTGCCTACAGCTCAACTTAAATTAATAAACCGAAGATCTAGAATTAACACTAGGGGTCTTTTTGACCAAGGTTCACAGAAAACCTTCATTACACAACAGTTGGTAGATGAGTTAAATTTAAAACCTGCCAAAAGTGTGAAGTTAAACATTTCTGGTTTCCTGTCAAATAGTGGACCTCGTGACTACAAGGTAGTTAAATTATTAGTTAGATTAGGATCTTCTATTAGCCCAATCCATGCGGTGGTAGTGGATAAGATTCCTACGGACCTGCAGGTCACAGGATTAGCTCGCACTGCGAGACACCTTAAACGAAACCGCATGAGGCTAGCAGATCATAAAATAAATTCTGACTGCCTCACAGATATTGGAATATTAATAGGCGCGGATCATTATTACAAGTTTATAACTGGATGCACTAGGCAACATGGTATGAATTTGTTGTCGTCCGCAGGGGGCAAATTGCTCACAGGACCAGTGCTTTTCAGACAAGGTCCAGCGTCCACAAACCAACAATCCAATAATGTAATAGGTGACTAGGCTTGGAGCAGTCACCCCTACGCTTCAGGGAAATAGCCGAGGACATTGAGTCTGACCCACCAATACATCGTTTGTGGGATTTAGATACGTTAGGTATCATCCCTGAGCAACCAAGTCCTGATGATACGTGGACTTACCAGCAATATCTGGATACAGTTGTCTACTCAAATAAACAATACTGGGTTAGACTCCCATGGAAGTTGGATCATCCACAACTTCCAGTGAATTATTTTATGGCAGCCTCACAATTGCAGTCTCAATTAACACGACTGCAGAAGCAGCCAGACAAACTAACCATGTATCACCAACTTATCCAACAACAACTTAACAAAAAGTTCATTGAAGTTGTTGAACACGATGACCGAAAAACAGGTCATTATTTACCTCACCATGCTGTGATGAAAGACTCATTGACAACACCTATTCGTATTGTCTTTAACTGCAGTGCCAAAGTAAAGCCGAACAGTGTGTCTTTAAATGAATGTCTCCAAACGGGACCTAGCCTAACACAAAGGCTACATGACGTGTTGTTACGATTTCGCACAGGCATTTTTGCCTATACAGCTGACATCAGCAAAACCTTTCTCCGAGTAGGATTACAGGAGGAAGATCGTGACTACACAAAATTCCTCTGGTTCAAGGATCCACTGGATCCTAACGGTGAAGTAATCACCTATCGGTTTTCCTCCGTATTATTTGGAGGTACGTCCTCACCGTTTCTTTTGCAAGCAACATTAGACACGCATTTGAGGAAATCAGACAGCCCTTATAAGGCAACCATTAGCGACAACTTGTACATCGACAATTTCCAGGGGACAACTAATGATCAAGCTGATCTGGTAGAAATCTACCATGAGGCTAACCGTGAACTGTTAGGAGCCAATATGCCACTACAGTCATGGGCCTCAAATAATAAACTGCTTAACCAGTTAATCGAGAAAGAATTTCCAGATTATCAGGTACCCAGTAAATTAAAGGTTCTAGGCTTGGAATGGAACACCAGCACTGACGAGATGAATGTCAAGTCAGTGCAAACTGATAATTCAACCCTTACCATGAGAACACTGCTCTCATTTGTCAGTCAACCATTTGACCCTTTAGGCCTACTTAGTCCTATATTAATAAGGGGCAAACTCCTAATGCAGGAGTGCTGGCAGAAACATATGGGATGGGATGATCCGTTATCAAGTGAGTTACAAGCCAAATGGCAAATACTCTCAACGGATTTTAATCAGTTAGGCGTTTTGAAATTTCCTCGTAATGCATCAGGACCAAACTTACCCACCAATTTGCACGTTTTTTGCGACGCCTCTGGCAAAGCATATGGTGCAGCAGCCTATTTAGTTAACAGTGCTCAATCAATTTTACTCACATCAAAAGCAAGAGTTGCTCCCATCAAGAAGAGATCCTTACCTCAGATGGAGTTGACTGCATTGCTAGTGGGAGTAAGATTGGCTCATTGCCTGACAAAGACACTCAATAATATCCACTTTGGTGAGATTGTAGTGTGGTCAGACAACGAGGCAGTCTTACAATAGGTAAGAAACAATAACAACAAAACTCCTTACGTCAGTAATCGCGTCAGGGAGATTCATGATTTGTCTGCTGGATATAAGTTTAGACATGTCCCTACTAAGGACAATCCTGCAGATTATTTATCAAGAGGATTGACATTAAAACAACTTGTCAAGTCTTCGCTGTGGTTCAATGGACCCTCATGGCTTGTTGGTGGTCAGTGGCCCAAACAAAAGCCACAAGTCATAGTGACCAATATCACCACTCCCATGACGGAACCAGAGCCTCAGCGAATATTAGCCATTGATCCTCATCATTATTCTAACTTAAGTAAATTGTTGCGAGTGACTGCGCACGTGTTTGATTTCCTTGCTAAAGTAGGAATTCGACATAACTTCCCAGTCCTGTCCACTATTGGATCAAGCGTGCACAGCAAGAGACATACGGAAGCGAATTTGAGAATCTTCCAGAAAAATTGACTAAATCTCTAAGCGTCTGGTATGATGCCAACACTCATAACATACTACGATGTGGAGGACGTTTGCTACATGCAAAGATTGACTTAGACACTAAGAATCCAATTCTTTTACCTCGTCACCACATCATAACTAAACTTCTTGTCTTACATCACCATCAATATGGTACACTACATGGTGGAGTTTTAGATACTCTCACCGATCTTAGACAAAAGTACTGGCTTCCTCAAGGTCGTCAGACTGTTAAGACAATTATTAAATCTTGTGTGATCTGTAAGAGATACGACGCTAGAGTCTGTCCTTACCCAGGACCTCCCCCACTCCCAGAAGAGCGAGTGGTTCATCTTCGTCCTTTCGAAACCACTGGAGTTGATTATACAGGAGCCTTACTCCTCACTGGTAACCCAGATAATATACCAGTGAAGGCGTACATTTGTCTCTTTACATGTGCTACAACCAGAGGCGTACACTTAGAGGTCACTCCAAACATGAGTGCTGAAGCTTTCATTCAAGCTTTCCACAGATTTGCTGCCCGCCGATCGTGTCCTAAATTAATGATATCGGACAACCGATCTAATTTTGTGGCAGAAGAAAGTTGTTTGCGAGAAGTCTGGAACCACCCTGAAGTACAGTCAGTCTTACAGAGAAGACAATGTCACTGGAAATTCATAGCACCGAGAGCCCCTTGGCAAGGTGGGTTCTATGAGCGAATGGTAGGCACAGTCAAGAAGTGTCTAAGGAAAACTTTACACCGACAAAAGGTCAGTTACTCAGAACTCCAAACTATTGTTGTGGAAATCGAGGCGCGAGTCAATAACCGCCCAATCACCTACCTGTCTGATGATTTTACCCAGAGAGAACCTCTGAGCCCCTCTCACTTGATCCATGGAGGTCTACTGAGCCCTCTCATCCCTTTAGCCGAAGAGGACCCTGTAGATCCGTCACATGTGACCAGAGGAGACTTGGTGGAAAGCTACCAGCATCTTTCTAGAGTTATTAACAGGTGGAATGAGGTGTGGACTCGAGAGTACCTCACAGCTCTACAAGAGTACCACTACGGAGCTTCGAGTCCTTACAATAAGGTACAATTAAAGCCAGGAGACCTAGTGCTAGTCGACAGTGATGGACCAAGGTCCGAGTGGCCTATAGGTAAAATTGTCACCATTCATCCAGATCGACAAGGTGTCCTAAGAGTAGTTAAAGTTTTATGCCGAGGCAACACTACTCTAAAAACTTTAGAGAAGCTGGTTCCCCTTGAACTGACTGAGCAAGAATATCAGCCAGATCCAGTTTCCCCAGTAATTTCAGAGGACAATGAATTTGTTCCTCCAAGCAACCGCCCCACTAGAGCTGCAGCTCAACAATGTAGGCGGAATTTGCAAGCCTATTACAACTCTGAAGAAGAGTAATTTCCTTCACTTCCCACTGAGATAACTATGATGATGCCACGATGTGATATCATGTAACAAAACATTACACGTCATTATTACACATTATTACACGTCATTATATTATTATTTCAAACATTACACACGAAGACCCTATCTTCGATGGTCAACCATCGAAGATAGGGTCTTCAGTAGCAGACAAAAACCAACTGTATACTGCCGTTATGTAGATGATATATTCGTAATAGTAAAAGACTCAGATGAACTAATTGACCTAAAAAGACACCTAGAGAGAGAGTCAGTACTCCGATTTACACATGAAAATAGTGAAAATAACAGTCTGCCATTCTTGGATGTACTAATAACAAAAACAGGAACCTCTTTAAGCACCAACGTATATACCAAGCCCACCAACATAGGATTATGCCTGAACGGTAGAAGTGAGTGCCCCCAAAGATACAAAGCCAGTGTTCTCAATGCTTATATTCGTCGAGCGCTTACCCACTGCTCTGAATGGAGCAACGTGAGTAGAGAGTTTGAAAGAGTAACTCAGGTATTGGTGAACAACGGATATAGCAACGCGGAAATAAACGCTGCTATAAGAAGACACTTGGACCGTTGGTATAATTCAGAACCTAGAACAGAAACCACAACACCCCCAATAAAATTATATTACAAATCAACCATGCACAGTGAACATATAAAAGAGGAAAGAATAATGAAAGAAATAATCCGTAAAGGAGTAAAAAGCACTACTCCTAACCAAAACATAAACCTGATAATATTCTACAAAACCAAGAAGACTTCCGAACTCCTTATCAAAAACAGCCCGAAGCCGACGGAGAACCCTCTACAGCAGTCAAGCGTTGTATACATGTACACTTGCCCCCACGAAGGATGTAACCTTCAATGTAAGTACATAGGTATGACGTCGACCAAGCTGACGAGGCGTTTGACATGCCATCTTCAATCTGGTGCCCCTAGGAATCACATGAGACAAGCCCATGACATTACTCTAACAAGAGAAATGTTGAACAAGAATACTTGCATAATAGACAAAACCCAAGATTCAAGAAGATTACAAATTCTTGAGGCAATTCACATAAGAATAGAGCGACCTACCATGAACACCCAAATCACGGAACTATTTACTCTACCCACCATGAGAGTAAGGACAAGACAAGAACATATCGATGCCAACACAGAAGACAATGTCCAACATAACAGGCCAATACCACTGGATTAATCTTTGCGTTTATATAGGAGATGCCTCGTATGGGCCAATAAGCCTTCTGCAGCCCCTATGTTTATCCGTTATGTATCCCCCCATGTTTTCCCCTTCATTGTATTATCACCTGACCTAATGCGGGTATAAAATCAACTAGTATTGTAAGATCTGTTCACTTGAGAATGAACCATGGAGGTTCGAAACGTCGTGCAAAATTATACAAATAAGTGTAATACACTCTATAGTAAATCACTTCTTTTCTTCACCTTAAAAGTACGAAAATGAGTTTTGGAGAACTCCTATTTCAAATAAGCCCTGATGCTAAGAAAATAGTTAGAGGGATAGAAGCCCTAAACAAGAAAATAATAAATACAGAATATGCGGTCATATTCAATGAAACATATATTAATATATATATATATATATATATATATATATATATATATATATATATATATATATATATATATATATATATATATATATATATATATATATATATATATATATATATATATATATATATATTAATATATATATATATATATATATATATATATATATATATATATATATATTTATATATATATATATATATATATATATATATATATATATATTTATATATATATATATATATATATATATATATATATATATATATATATATATATATATATATATATATATGTCGTACCTAGTAGCCAGAACGCACTTCTCAGCCTACTATGCAAAACCCAATTTGCCTAATAAGCCAGGTTTTCTTGAAATAATATATTTTCTCTAATTTTTTTCTTATGAAATGATAAAGCTACCCATTTCATTATGTATTAGGTTAATTTTTTTTTATTGGAGTTAAAATTAATGTAGATATATGACCGAACCTAACCAACCCTACCTAACCTAACCTAACATATCTTAATAGGTTAGGTTTGGTTAGGTAGCAGAAAAAGTTGGGTTAGGTTAGGTTAGGTAGGTTAGGTAGTCGGAAAAAACATTAATTCGTGAAAACTTGGCTTATTAGGCAAATCGGGCCTTGCATAGTAAGCTGAGAAGTGCGTTCTGGCTACTAGGTACGACATATATATATATATATATATATATATATATATATATATATATATATATATATATATATATATATATATATGCGAACAAGCCTGAATGGTCCCCAGGACAATATGCAACTGAAAACTCACACCCCAGAAGTGACTCGAACCCATACTCCCAGAAGCAACGCAACTGGTATGTACAAGACGCCTTAATCCACTTGACCATCACGACCGGACATAATGAGGTGATAGCCGAGGCTATTTGAACCACCCCACCGCCGGCACTCGGATAGTAATCTTGGGCATAGCATTTTACCAAATCACCTCATTCTTTGGGGCACACGTGAGGAACACAAATGCGAACAAGCCTGAATGGTCCCCAGGACAATATGCAACTGAAAACTCACACCCCAGAAGTGACTCGAACCCATACTCCCAGAAGCAACGCAACTGGTATGTACAAGACGCCTTAATCCACTTGACCATCACGACCGGACATAATGAGGTGATAGCCGAGGCTATTTGAACCACCCCACCGCCGGCACTCGGATAGTAATCTTGGGCATAGCATTTTACCAAATCACCTCATTCTTTGGGGCACACGTGAGGAACACAAATGCGAACAAGCCTGAATGGTCCCCAGGACAATATGCAACTGAAAACTCACACCCCAGAAGTGACTCGAACCCATACTCCCAGAAGCAACGCAACTGGTATGTACAAGACGCCTTAATCCACTTGACCATCACGACCGGACATAATGAGGTGATAGCCGAGGCTATTTGAACCACCCCAATGCCGGCACTCGGATAGTAATCTTGGGCATAGCATTTTACCAAATCACCTCATTCTTTGGGGCACACGTGAGGAACACAAATGCGAACAAGCCTGAATGGTCCCCAGGACAATATGCAACTGAAAACTCACACCCCAGAAGTGACTCGAACCCATACTCCCAGAAGCAACGCAACTGGTATGTACAAGACGCCTTAATCCACTTGACCATCACGACCGGACATAATGAGGTGATAGCCGAGGCTATTTGAACCACCCCACCGCCGGCACTCGGATAGTAATCTTGGGCATAGCATTTTACCAAATCACCTCATTCTTTGGGGCACACGTGAGGAACACAAATGCGAACAAGCCTGAATGGTCCCCAGGACAATATGCAACTGAAAACTCACACCCCAGAAGTGACTCGAACCCATACTCCCAGAAGCAACGCAACTGGTATGTACAAGACGCCTTAATCCACTTGACCATCACGACCGGACATAATGAGGTGATAGCCGAGGCTATTTGAACCACCCCAATGCCGGCACTCGGATAGTAATCTTGGGCATAGCATTTTACCAAATCACCTCATTCTTTGGGGCACACGTGAGGAACACAAATGCGAACAAGCCTGAATGGTCCCCAGGACAATATGCAACTGAAAACTCACACCCCAGAAGTGACTCGAACCCATACTCCCAGAAGCAACGCAACTGGTATGTACAAGACGCCTTA
The DNA here is from genome assembly GCF_040958095.1 of Procambarus clarkii. Taxonomy (NCBI): domain Eukaryota; kingdom Metazoa; phylum Arthropoda; class Malacostraca; order Decapoda; family Cambaridae; genus Procambarus; species Procambarus clarkii. The sequence continues at coordinate 35,010,234 of NC_091200.1, forward strand.
ATCCACTTGACCATCACGACCGGACATAATGAGGTGATAGCCGAGGCTATTTGAACCACCCCACCGCCGGCACTCGGATAGTAATCTTGGGCATAGCATTTTACCAAATCACCTCATTCTTTGGGGCACACGTGAGGAACACAAATGCGAACAAGCCTGAATGGTCCCCAGGACAATATGCAACTGAAAACTCACACCCCAGAAGTGACTCGAACCCATACTCCCAGAAGCAACGCAACTGGTATGTACAAGACGCCTTAATCCACTTGAACATCACGACCGGACATAATGAGGTGATAGCCGAGGCTATTTGAACCACCCCACCGCCGGCACTCGGATAGTAATCTTGGGCATAGCATTTTACCAAATCACCTCATTCTTTGGGGCACACGTGAGGAACACAAATGCGAACAAGCCTGAATGGTCCCCAGGACAATATGCAACTGAAAACTCACACCCCAGAAGTGACTCGAACCCATACTCCCAGAAGCAACGCAACTGGTATGTACAAGACGCCTTAATCCACTTGACCATCACGACCGGACATAATGAGGTGATAGCCGAGGCTATTTGAACCACCCCACCGCCGGCACTCGGATAGTAATCTTGGGCATAGCATGCTACCAAAATATACTAATATTAAAGCGCACGACCCAGCAGCAAGGAATCAAGCCTTCACGATAAAATATCGCCAGGATCTGATTCGTGATCAGATATACAAGGCAGAGAATGAAATCAAAGACAACAAATCGCAACTACTTCATGCTACAAACGAGTGGAGAAATAGCAACATCGACGATAGTATCCGTACCCGCATTGAACAACACCTCGACATCCTCACAGACCAACATCACCTCAGCACTGAAACAAGGATTATCAAGAAACTTACAACATTATATGGAGGACCTATGGCAATTCCACGACCAAGAGATGGCTTCCTGAACCTTGCAGGAATTAACCTCACTGAGGACCAAGTCACTCTCCTAAATCTGGGCATAAACTGTCATGTTATGTCCAGACCGAGTGAGATGGCCCGGAAAGTAGAGTTGGAAATTCTGTTGGACGACATATTCGACCTCGAGACACAAAAGGTCACTACCAAAGATACCTTACAAGCAGAACTTATTGCAGAAGGAGGAAAGAATCGAGGCAACTACAGAAGCACCATACTGTCCCCCGAGCTTAAAGCGGCAGCTAAAAGCCTTCGTGAGAACAAGGAGATAGTTGTCAGGAGAGGTGACAAGTCGCCAATATATGTCATTCTTAAAAAAGACGAATATCTGGCGAAAATGAACATCATACTCTCTGACCAAACTAAGTTCCAAAGGGTAACGAAGGACACTACAGCCGAATTAAAAGCAAAGGTCAACAAACTGATCGAAACTGTGAACGCCAAGAAATCCGGACTCCACCTGCCAAAGATCATTGGGGAATATAAACCTGGATATGCGTATGGAAATGTCAAGACGCACAAGCCTGGAAACCCACTTCGGCCAATCATTAGCCAGATACTCACACCCACGTACAGACTGGCGAAGCGACTCAACGGCCTGCTGACTCCTTATGTTCCTTGCGCCTTCAGCCTGAAGTCTCCAAAGGAATTTGTTGACTTACTGCGGGGCACACGGGCCACAGGGATAAGAGCCTCGTTGGACGTAGAACCGCTGTTTACCAACGTACCTGTGGACGAGACAATCGGAATGATAGCCGACAGAGTGTATCGTGATCCAGCCTGTACTCCTCTTGACATACCAGAAAATATTCTGAGGAAACTACTCCAAGCTTGTACTAAAGAGGCACCCTTCTTGAGCCCGGATGGGCACATGTATAAGCAAGTAGATGGGGTCGCCATGGGTTCTCCCCTAGGTGTCCTGTTTGCAAACTTCTACATGGGTACCATCGAGCAAAAAGTCTTAGTCGACATGAACTTGAAACCGGCCATATACTGCAGGTATGTTAACGACATTTTTACACAGGTACCTGATGTCAGACATCTGCAGGAGCTGAAGGAGGCATTTGAGCAGAGTTCCGTGCTGCGTTTCACTTACGAGATGGAAAAGGATGGGAAGCTGCCCTTTCTAGATGTAACAGTCATGGAAAAGGGCGGAGGTTTCCACACTGCAGTCTACACTAAGGAAACAAACATAGGAATGTGCCTAAATGCCAACAGCGACTGCCCAGACAGGTACAAGAGGAGTGTTGTTAACGCATATGTCGACCGTGCTCTCAGCCACAGCTCAGAATGGAAGCAAGTCGACGAAGAACTCTGTAGGGTAAGGCAGGTCCTAGTCAATAACGGCTTCTCCAATGGTTTCGTCGAAGACATCATAAGAAGGAAAGTGAAAAGCCATGCAACCTCTGAAGAGACAACTAACACAACACCTATACCCCCTATTAGACTATTTTACAGGAACTTCTTTTCCACAGCTCATAAAACGGAGGAAAGGGTCCTGAAAGATATTGTTAATAGAAACGTTATCCCTACAGACAAAAATCAGAGGATACAACTGACGATTTACTATAAAACCAGAAAAACGGCCAGCCTACTCATGAGAAACTCTCCAGACACAAAACAGAACGCTTTAAAAGAGACTAACGTCGTCTATGCCTTCAAATGCCCACTTGGGGACTGTAAGCTCCAAAAAACCCAGTATATAGGCAAGACAACAACATCTCTTTCTAGGCGTTTAACGATGCATAAGCAACAGGGCTCCATTAAGGAACATATAATCTCTTCCCACAACCAAACCATCGCCAGAGAAATCCTAGTAAACAACACAGAAATCATCGATAGATACAGCGATAGCAGGCGGCTTGACGTTTGCGAGGCACTACACATCAAGAAGTCAACACCAGCAATCAACACCCAATTATTGCACAACTATATTCTACCCACCTCAAGACTCCGCTCCAATATAGAAGCATCAAGAAATATGGACCAATAGGCTTTCTACAAACACTTCTATTCAATATCCATTGTTTCGTGTTCTGTCTTGTGTTGATGAAATTAATACCCTATTAATACCCTTGTTCTGTCTTGTGTTGATGAAATTAATACCCTATTAATACCACATTCTGTTCTGTCTTGTGTTAATGCCACATCACCCCTTCCACCTCACTCAAATGTAGATATAAAATCGGAGATACGTAAGTTCTATTCAGTTGTGTATTTGTGAACTAAAGTCTTTGAAAATGTAATAAGTTTTACGAAACGCGCCCGTGTCGCGTCAGACTAGAAATAAAAATTAATTTTGGAGAATTGATTTTTGATTTACCTCCAACAGTGAAGCGTAATGTACGAAAGATTGAGAAAATTCGTGTTAGAATTATTAATCTTACATTTTCGGTCATATATAATAATATATATATATATATATATATATATATATATATATATATATATATATATATATATATATATATATATATATATATATATATATATATATATATATGAAGGTGAAAACATGGGGGGATACATAAGGGATAAATGTGAGGTGAAACATAGAGGCTGCAGAAGGCTTATTGGCCCATACGAGGCATCTCCTATCTAAACACAAAGATTAATCCAGTGTAATTGGCCTGTTATGTTGGACATTGTCTTCTGTGTTGGCTTCGATATGTTCTTGTCTTGTCCTTACTCTCATGGTGGGTAGAGTAAATAGTTCCGTGATATGGGTGTTCATGGTAGGTCGCTCTATTCTTATGTGAATTGCCTCAAGAATTTGTAATCTTCTTGAATCTTGGGTTTTGTCTATTATGCAAGTATTCTTGTTCAACATTTCTCTTGTTAGAGTAATGTCATGGGCTTGTCTCATGTGATTCCTAGGGGCACCAGATTGAAGATGGCATGTCAAACGCCTCGTCAGCTTGGTCGACGTCATACCTATGTACTTACATTGAAGGTTACATCCTTCGTGGGGGCAAGTGTACATGTATACAACGCTTGACTGCTGATGAGAGTTCTCCGTCGGCTTCGGGCTGTTTTTGATAAGGAGTTCGGAAGTCTTCTTGGTTTTGTAGAATATTATCAGGTTTATGTTTTGGTTAGGAGTAGTGCTTTTTACTCCTTTACGGATTATTTCTTTCATTATTCTTTCCTCTTTTATATGTTCACTGTGCATGGTTGATTTGTAATATAATTTTATTGGGGGTGTTGTGGTTTCTGTTCTAGGTTCTGAATTATACCAACGGTCCAAGTGTCTTCTTATAGCAGCGTTTATTTCCGCGTTGCTATATCCGTTGTTCACCAATACCTGAGTTACTCTTTCAAACTCTCTACTCACGTTGCTCCATTCAGAGCAGTGGGTAAGCGCTCGACGAATATAAGCATTGAGAACACTGGCTTTGTATCTTTGGGGGCACTCACTTCTACCGTTCAGGCATAATCCTATGTTGGTGGGCTTGGTATAAAATATATATATATATATATATATATATATATATTTATATATATATATATATATATATATATATATATATATATATATATATATATATATATATATATATATATATATATATATATATATATATATTTATATATATATGTCGTACCTAGTAGCCAGAACGCACTTCTCGGCCTACTATGCAAGGCCCGATTTGCCTAATAAGCCAAGTTTTCATGAATTAATATATTTTCTCTATTTTTTTTCTTATGAAATGATAAAGCTACCCATTTCATTATGTATGAGGTCAATTTTTTTTATTGGAGTTAAAATTAACATAGATATATGACCAAACCTAACCAACCCTACCTAACCTAACCTAACCTATCTTTATAGATTAGGTTAGGTTAGGTAGCACAAAAAGTTAGGTTAGGTTAGGTTAGGTACGTTAGGTAGTCGAAAAACAATTAATTCATGAAAACTTGGCTTATTAGGCAAATTGGGCCTTGCATAGTAGGCTCAGAAGTGCGTTCTGGCTACTAGGTACGACATATATATATATATATATATATATATATATATATATTTATATATATATATATATATATATATATATATATATATATATATATATATATATATATATATATATATATATATATAAGCCTATACTTGCATAAACCACAAGTGAAGATTAACAATCTTTGGACAACACCCACCAGTGGGACTCGAACCCAGAAAGCACAACTACCTTCCAGTAGCTGGCATAACTAGTATGCTTTAACCCACTACGCCATCAGACCTTACAAAAGAAGTAGATAGTTCGAGATATATATCTCAAACATCTCCACCTCCCGAAGGCACCAGATGAGTGAGGGGTCAGTCTGCATTTTTCATCAAGCCACTGTCAATGTGAGAGAACTCGTGTCCAGCTTATAAGCCTATACTTGCATAAACCACAAGTGAAGATTAACAATCTTTGGACAACACCCACCAGTGGGACTCGAACCCAGAAAGCACAACTACCTTCCAGTAGCTGGCATAACTAGTATGCTTTAACCCACTACGCCATCAGACCTTACAAAAGAAGTAGATAGTTCGAGATATATATCTCAAACATCTCCACCTCCCGAAGGCACCAGATGAGTGAGGGGTCAGTCTGCATTTTTCATCAAGCCACTGTCAATGTGAGAGAACTCGTGTCCAGCTTATAAGCCTATACTTGCATAAACCACAAGTGAAGATTAACAATCTTTGGACAACACCCACCAGTGGGACTCGAACCCAGAAAGCACAACTACCTTCATACTAGTAGCTGGCATAACTAGTATGCTTTAACCCACTACGCCATCAGACCTTACAAAAGAAGTAGATAGTTCGAGATATATATCTCAAACATCTCCACCTCCCGAAGGCACCAGATGAGTGAGGGGTCAGTCTGCATTTTTCATCAAGCCACTGTCAATGTGAGAGAACTCGTGTCCAGCTTATAAGCCTATACTTGCATAAACCACAAGTGAAGATTAACAATCTTTGGACAACACCCACCAGTGGGACTCGAACCCAGAAAGCACAACTACCTTCCAGTAGCTGGCATAACTAGTATGCTTTAACCCACTACGCCATCAGACCTTACAAAAGAAGTAGATAGTTCGAGATATATATCTCAAACATCTCCACCTCCCGAAGGCACCAGATGAGTGAGGGGTCAGTCTGCATTTTTCATCAAGCCACTGTCAATGTGAGAGAACTCGTGTCCAGCTTATAAGCCTATACTTGCATAAACCACAAGTGAAGATTAACAATCTTTGGACAACACCCACCAGTGGGACTCGAACCCAGAAAGCACAACTACCTTCATACTAGTAGCTGGCATAACTAGTATGCTTTAACCCACTACGCCATCAGACCTTACAAAAGAAGTAGATAGTTCGAGATATATATCTCAAACATCTCCACCTCCCGAAGGCACCAGATGAGTGAGGGGTCAGTCTGCATTTTTCATCAAGCCACTGTCAATGTGAGAGAACTCGTGTCCAGCTTATAAGCCTATACTTGCATAAACCACAAGTGAAGATTAACAATCTTTGGACAACACCCACCAGTGGGACTCGAACCCAGAAAGCACAACTACCTTCCAGTAGCTGGCATAACTAGTATGCTTTAACCCACTACGCCATCAGACCTTACAAAAGAAGTAGATAGTTCGAGATATATATCTCAAACATCTCCACCTCCTGAAGGCACCAGATGAGTGAGGGGTCAGTCTGCATTTTTCATCAAGCCACTGTCAATGTGAGAGAACTCGTGTCCAGCTTATAAGCCTATACTTGCATAAACCACAAGTGAAGATTAACAATCTTTGGACAACACCCACCAGTGGGACTCGAACCCAGAAAGCACAACTACCTTCCAGTAGCTGGCATAACTAGTATGCTTTAACCCACTATGCCATCAGACCTTACAAAAGAAGTAGATAGTTCGAGATATATATCTCAAACATCTCCACCTCCCGAAGGCACCAGATGAGTGAGGGGTCAGTCTGCATTTTTCATCAAGCCACTGTCAATGTGAGAGAACTCGTGTCCAGCTTATAAGCCTATACTTGCATAAACCACAAGTGAAGATTAACAATCTTTGGACAACACCCACCAGTGGGACTCGAACCCAGAAAGCACAACTACCTTCCAGTAGCTGGCATAACTAGTATGCTTTAACCCACTACGCCATCAGACCTTACAAAAGAAGTAGATAGTTCTTGTCTTGTCCTTACTCTCATGGTGGGTAGACAAGTAAGGACAAGACAAGAACATATCGATGCCAACACAGAAGACAATGGCCAACATAACAGGCCAATTACACTGGATTAATCTTTGTGTTTAGATAGGAGATGCCTCGTATGGGCCAATACGCCTTCTGCAGCCCCTATGTTTATCCCTTATGTATCCCCCCATGTTTTTACCTTCATTGTATTATCACCTGACCTAATGCGGGTATAAAATCAACTAGTGTTGTAAGATCTGTTCACTTGAGAATGAACCATGGAGGTTCGAAACGTCGTGCAAATTATACAAATAAGTGTAATACACTCTATAGTAAATCACTTCTTTTCTTCACCTTAAAAGTACGAAAATGAGTTTTGGAGAACTCCTATTCCAATGAAGCCCTGATGCTAAGAAAATAGTATTGAAAATAGTATTGAAAACCTAACCTAACCTAACTTTTTCGGCTACCTAACCTAACCTAACCTATAAAGATAGGTTAGGTTAGGTTAGGTAGGGTTGGTTAGGTTCGGTCATATATCTACGTTAATTTTAACTCCAATAAAAATAAATTGACCTTATACATAATGAAATGGGTAGCTTTATCATTTCATAAACAAAAAATTTGAGAAAATATATTAATTCTTGAAAATTTGGCTTATTAGGCAAATCGGGCCTTGCATAGTAGGCTGAGAAGTGCGTTCTGGCTACGACATATATATATATATATATATATATATATATATATATATATATATATATATATATATATATTGTGACGATAATCTCCTTCAAGAGATTGAGCCTGCTCTTCCCTCCTAAGTTCGTCGCTATACACAACTAATATGGAAGAAATATCCAACAAATACAACTCCAAGGTTTGCCAGAGAGCAAACGTATTCAGCACAGCACCAGGAACACCTGCTCCCCCCCTCCGCCTCTCGAACCACCAAACTACCTGTCGTCGCCTGCTCATCGCTGATTGGCTGCGTGTCCAGTTGCACCTGCCCTCCACCCGCCACACTACCTGATGTCTGGGGCCACACGACCTACAGACCTCAAAATATCCAGTGCTTTCTACAAGTTAACACGTCTTGTTGGTAGACTAAGCTCTGGCTTACATGTGCTAAGAGAGGTGGCAGCTTAAAGCCAATATTCCTGCACCTATTATCTGATTGTATATTGTTCACTTGTTATTACTCACTTGTCTTAACGTAACTTTTCATTTTGTCATTTGATTATTCTTATTACTTTGATTGATTGATTTTATGATACGAATTTTATGTCCATTTTATTCATGTTTTGCTTTTCTAACGTAATTAAAATCTCATTATTAAATTTACTTGTGTTTTGTGTGTCTTCCCATTACCTTACCACAGACGAAGTTCCAGATTTTCTATTTTTTTTTCTATATGTGACGAGGCCATACCCCTAGCTTTTGAACAGCCGAACACCAACGCGTTACCGTCACATATTAAGTGGGGGCCTGTCCTAGGAGCTTCACTCAGGTACTGGTGCCAAGTAGTAATTTATGGTAAGCGTATTTAACTTTGTTAACGTAGCTTTTACTATTTTTCATATTCAATTTCATTTTTTATATGGTGCGGTGTGTATTGTGCATTACGAGAGTAGCATATGGTGAAGGTGAGACAACTTTGGATTACGTGGTGACTGTAGGCCTCAGTCATACTCTTAATTGGTCATCTCTCCCTCCGTGTTATTACTCGTGTTTACCATCTTTGTCCCTTGGATATTTCTCATTTTTGACAGATCATCATATTGGTACCCTGGTACTGTGGTCTGCCCCGGGTCAAGTGCACCTAATCTTCTGCAATCTGACTGTAGGAGGACAAAGAGGGCCATAGTTCCTCTAGCTCGAACTTTAGTTGCTGAATTGGAACCTCAGCAGCAGTTCTCGTCACCAGTTGACACCTCGCACCCCTACATGTCAGTCAGAGATGATGATACATACAACGGTAGGGAATTAGCTTACTTTTTCAGAGCACAAAAGTTCGCTAATTCTGTAAGTATCATATTAATTTCAGTAGGAAAAACTTGCTTATGTCCTATAGAGACTCTGCAAGGTATGCCTACATCCTTGGACTACCAATTTTACTTTTGAGGCAATTAACTGTTTCATTTGTTTTCGAAACTCTGTTTCATTTGTTTAGAAGGATTTTCTTGCCCTTATCCTCTTACAAGAGTACCGGGTACAAGATTTCCTGCGCCCTTGATTTAAATTAATCATTTAACATCTTGTACTTAACTTTAATTGTTAAAGATTCCACAGGATAGGTACCAGTTGCCACGTTGTCCTGTTTCTGACATTCACTATAACGGTATATTCGTTGTACATTTATTTGCTAATTTCACCATGTTTCGTCTCCAAGCTTTCCGTGCAGATCCAGCAGGTACAGTTGGGACTTTAAGTCATGCCAAGAGAGCTGAATTACAAACTCTTGCACATGAGTATCAACTAACAGTTCCCTACCAAGCCAACAAGAGTGAAATACACAACCTGTTGCTGGATCATTTCTTAGAGCAAGGTAAGATAGACTCTGAAACTCATGAAACTTACTATATTGCAGATAAAACTGATTTGGCAACGATGAAACTCAAAATAGAGCTGGCCAAGATTGAACGCGAGCAGCAAAGGGAAGCCATCGAACAACAAGAACGAGCAGCTGCCATACGAAGGGAAGAACACGAACGAGAAATCGCCCTCAAGGAACGTGAACTCGCCCTCCAGGAACGTGAGGTTACAATGCTCCAGGAGCGGGAACGAGTACAGCTTGAAACAAAACGACGCGAGTTGGAGATTCAACGCGAACATGACCAGCAACAAGCGACTCTGGCTCTAGTGTCGTCAACGAGAATACACGTTGGAAACTTCACACCTCGCTCAACGCCAGCAAGCTACTGCCAATCTTCCCGTCAGTTTTAATCTATCACATGCAAGTAAGTTAATGCCATCCTTTGTAGAAGTAGAAGTTGATGTGTTTTTCACCACCTTTGAAACCCTTGCTAATCAACTCAGTTGGCCTGTCGACCAATGGGCCACACTTCTCAGAGTCCATCTTACAGGTAGAGCTGCAGTCACACTCAGTACTTTGGCGTCTGAGAATGACTACCAGACTCTGAAACAAGCCGTGTTGGACGCCTACCTCCTCTCCACAGAAAGTTATCGAAGGAAATTCCGTGACCACCTGAAGGCAAGTACCACTACCTTCCTCGAGTTTGCTAACACAAAACGGAGATATTTTATGAAATGGCTGGAAGCAGCACATGTCTCTACTTTTACAGAACTCGTCAACCTGATGCTAGTTGAAGAATTCTTGAGGCGTGTGCCGCCTCCTGTCCGTTTCTATTTTGCAGATAAAGAAGAAACCGACTACCTGAAGTGTGCTAAGTCGGCTGACACTTACAGCCTCATCCACCGGCTGACACCAGAACCATCCTCCAGTAAGAAGTCGTGGTACAGTTACGAGAAGGCGAGTACCGATCAAGCTGGCTCGCAATTGTATTGCAAGTATTGTAGACTCTATGGACATACCATAGACAAGTGTGGTAAGTCTCAATACAAAGGAACCACTGACACACAGAAACCCAAACCAACTCCTCCTAAGTCCGGTAAGCCTGTGATGAATGTTGGTGTTAATGTTAATGATCTTTCTCTTTTCAGTAACCACCTGTATACTGGTATACTGGAACTGTCTCCGCTAACGGTTCAAATCCGGAGGGACGTTTCAAATTGAAGATCTTGAGGGACACAGCGGCTCTTCAATCGATCATCTTGAAGTCGGCTGTGCCCAACATCGCCTACACCGGAGAAACTGTCTTCATCACTGACCTCACTGCTACCACTCCATACCCTCTCGCCAGAGTCCACCTGGATTGTCCCTACGTGAACGGAGAAGTCCAAGTCGCCGTCAGGGAAAAGCCTTTTCCCATGCCTGGAGTGCAACTTCTCCTAGGCAACGACTTGGCAGAAGACCTGCAACCGACCAACCTGATCGTCATGGACAAACCCCAGGTGTGTACCTCTGTGCCAATTAACCCTATACTAGCGTATGTTCCAGCAGAGGTTCAAGAGAGTGATGAAGTTTCTCCTCCGGTTCTCGTGACCACCCGTGCACAAGCCGCACGTCCACAGCCAGCTGACTCTACTGCTACCGCTGTCCCTCAAGACCCTCAGAAACTACCCCCGAATCTGACCAAGTTGGAGTTCCGTAAGTTGCAGAGGGAAGATCTTACTTTAACACCATTGTTTTTCCAGGCTGAGACTCAACCCGACAGTATTCCTGGGTTCTTCCTAGAGAACGACTTGCTCTACCGCAGATATAGACCCAGTAAACTGAAGGAGGAGGATGATTGGGCCAACATCGAACAACTTGTGATTCCTACCAGCCTGCGGCCCACTATTCTACACCTGGCCCACGGAGCACTCTCCCACTACGGATTCAACAAAACTTACCATGGAATTCGTCAAGACTACTACTGGCCAGGTATGGTAAATAGCGACAAACAGTACGTAAAACAGTGTCATACATGTCAGATGGCAGGCAAACCGAACATCTCCATTCCAAGTGCGCCACTGATTCCCATACAGGTGCCTGCGGAACCTTTCCACAGACTTATAATAGACTGTGTTGGTCCTTTACCTCGGACCAGTTCAGGTAACGCCTATATCTTAACCATCCTGTGTCCTACCACCAGATTTCCCATAGCAGTTCCAGTGAAGAATATCACGGCTGCTACGGTTGTAAAGCATCTATTGAAGATCTTCACTCAATACGGATTTTCCAGGGAGATTCAGAGCGACTGTGGTACCAACTTCACCAGTGATCTCTTCAAAAGGACACTGGAGGAGTTCAACATCAAACAGGTATTGTCCAGCCCCTATCATCCTGCTTCACAGGGTTCTCTTGAGCGTAGTCATCAGACTATCAAAGCACTCCTGAAAAAGTTTTGTAGTGAAACCTCTAAGGATTGGGATAAGCAAATTGACATGATAATGTGCATTTACAGAAGTCTTCCCAATGAGTCCCTAGGAGTATCTCCTTATGAGATGCTCTACGGCCGTAAGTGCCGTACTCCCCTTAAGGCTTTCAAAGACTCTCTCAGAGATGCCACCTTCAGTGAGCATCAGAATGTGCCCCAGTTTCTTCAAAACCTTCAACACATTCTAGAGAGAGTCCACCGTTTTGCCCATGATAATCTATTGAAAGCCCAGGAGAGGATGAAGACTCATTACGACCAGACCAGCAAAGTAAGAAAATTTAAGCCGGGAGACTTCGTACTAGCATACTTTCCTATCCCAGGTTCTCCTTTACAAAACAGGTTTTCAGGACCCTACCGCGTCAAGGAGTGCAAAAACAACAACAACTACGTTCTCGAGACTCCAGATAGGCGGCGGAAGACCCAGCTGTGCCACGTCAACCTCCTGAAGCAATATAATGGTACTCCTCCCACTGTCATGATCAATTATTCTACCTTCACAGAACCCTACATCCACAGTGAGACCTTCCCAGCTTCTCCTCCCGAAAGCACTGACAAGGAGTCAGCGCTTTCTAATTCCGAAATCCTTAATGATCTTCCCAAATACTTTCAGGATAATCATAGTGCACCTCTTGTCAAGATCTTCAGAGACCATCAGGAGTTGTTCCGAGATGACCCCCAAGAGTGTAATGTTACCCAGCACGACATCCAACTGCTCCCCGACACCCGGCCGATTCGTCAACCCTTCTACCGAATCAGCCCTAGCAAGAAGGAAGTCATGCATGCTGAGGTGCAGTACCTCTTGGATCATGGACTGGCTACACCTTGTGAGTCCCCCTGGGCCTCACCCTGTATCTTGGTGCCCAAACCCCAAGGTAAGGTAAGGTTATGTACTGACTATCGAAAGCTAAATAACGTAACCGTCAAGGATGCATACCCCTTGCCTAGGATAGATGACATCCTTGACGCCATTGGTAGTGCCCAGTACTTGTCCCAAGTGGACTTGCTGAAGGGGTACTATCAAGTGTGTCTAACGGAGCGAGCTAAAGAGATATCTGCCTTTATCACTCCTTTTGGACTTTTCAGATATGAACGCCTTCCTTTCGGACTATGTAATGCCCCGGCCACCTTTCAGAGAGCTGTCAACCGTGTCATCCAGGGCTTGGATAACACATACGCCTACCTGGATGATATCGTCGTAGCATCCAACACCTGGAGTGAACATCTGCTCCAGCTGCGACGTCTGTTCTCCAAGCTCCTGACAGCCGGCCTCACCATCAACCTGGGCAAGTCCACCGTCGCGAAAGGTAAAGTGCGTTATCTGGGTCATGTTATTGGGAGTGGCAGCCTAGCTCCGTTAGACTCACACACTCAAGCCATCCAACAGTATCCACAGCCTACCACCAGGAAGCAGCTCCTGCGCTTCCTGGGTCTTGCCTCCTACTATCGTAGGTTTGTGAGAAATTTCAGTACAGTCACCACACCTCTAATCCTATTAACCAGTCCCAAGCAACGGTATAAGTGGACCATGCAGCAAACCGTTGCTTTCGACAACTCAAATTTCTCCTCTGTTCTAATCCCATTCTCGCCTCGCCAGATATCACCAAGCCTTTCGTCCTTCATGTCGACGCCAGTGGTACCGGCGTTGGTGGTGTCCTGATGCAACAACGAGGCGAGGAGGTTCTACCTGTCAGCTACTACAGCTACAAATTGAAACCACACCAGAAGAACTACAGCACTATTGAAAAGGCGCTACTATCCATCGTCCTGAACCTCCAACATTTCGCTCCGTACCTACAAGGCGCCAGGTCTACAACCATCTTCACAGACCACAACCCTCTCCGCTTCCTACATCAAGCCCAATTCACTAACCAGCGTCTTCTACGATGGGCTTTGTATTTACAAGATTTCAACCTGGAGATCCGCTATATCAAGGGTTCTGACAACATCATAGCCGATGCCCTCTCCAGAGTTTATGAAGTAGAAGCGACTCCATCTATTACTCCACCACATAACGACGTACTTCTTCCAGAACCGCAGGCTTCGGGGGAGAGTTGTGACGATAATCTCCTTCAAGAGATTGAGCCTGCTCTTCCCTCCTAAGTTCGTCGCTATACACAACTAATATGGAAGAAATATCCAACAAATACAACTCCAAGGTTTGCCAGAGAGCAAACGTATTCAGCACAGCACCAGGAACACCTGCTCCCCCCCTCCGCCACTCGAACCACCAAACTACCTGTCGTCGCCTGCTCATCGCTAATTGGCTGCGTGTCCAGTTGCACCTGCCCTCCACCCGCCACACTACCTGATGTCTGGGGCCACACGACCTACAGACCTCAGAATATCCAGTGCTTTCAACAAGTTAACACGTCTCGTTGGTAGACTAAGCTCTGGCTTACGTGTACTAAGAGAGGTGGCAGCTTAAAGCCAATATTCCTGCACCTATTATCTGATTGTATATTGTTCACTTGTTATTACTCACTTGTCTTAACGTAACTTTTCATTTTGTCATTTGATTATTCTTATTACTTTGATTGATTGATTTTATGATACGAATTTTATGTCCATTTTATTCATGTTTTGCTTTTCTAACGTAATTAAAATCTCATTGTTAAATTTACTTGTGTTTTGTGTGTCTTCCCATTACCTTACCACAGACGAAGTTCCAGATTTTCTATTTTTTGTTTCTATATGTGACGAGGCCATACCCCTAGCTTTTGAACAGCCGAACACCAACGCGTTACCGTCACAATATATATATATATATATATATATATATATATATATATATATATATATATATATATATATATATATATATATATATATATATATATATATATATATATATATATATATATATAAATATATATATATATATGTATATAAATATATATGTTAATAAATATATATATATATATATTAATATATATATAACATATATATATATGTTAATTGTACCAATGGCATATTATGTAGGCCTTCATCAGGGGAATGGGTTATATTTTGAAAATGCAAAGACGAGACGTATTGCCATTTATTTGAATAATAACGCAATTTATCAAATTTTAGACGACTTCGACAATCATTATTCACATCTTTATTACAAACTTTGAAATCATTATGCTTAGAGCGTGACTCAATACTTGCTTATGACACCTTTAATAAGGAAAGATCAATATTTGCCTCTGACTTATCTACTATTCAAACAAAAGTCTCCCTTCCCGTGTAGATATGTCAACTTATGTGTTACGGCCCTATTGGGTCGCAACTGGGTTCTTCTCTGATGTTATTAGAGTTTGGGTATCC
The DNA here is from genome assembly GCF_040958095.1 of Procambarus clarkii. Lineage (NCBI taxonomy): Eukaryota > Metazoa > Arthropoda > Malacostraca > Decapoda > Cambaridae > Procambarus > Procambarus clarkii. Next base: position 35,025,694 of record NC_091200.1, read on the forward strand.
GGCCCCAAGTTAGTAGTGGCTTTCAAGGGGTGTGTTCCGTAACGCAAGTAAATTAAAGGGGAAGGGATACAAATGCACTGCTTTTGTATATATATTGCTACCACCACCATAAATAAATATATCACAGTCACACGCGGGGTTGCTATAACTACACTTATTATATACAGATTAGTCTTCCTCTGAAGACACTGGATGCTCCATGGTGCTCAAGATAAGTAGCCCTGGTTCTTTTCGTTGTGGCACACGATAAATCCTCTGATTCTCTCGGCGAATCTACCCTGGCTACAGGTCAGCCAAATCACAGTCCCACTGGGTGCACCGTCGTGGAGGCCTTCAACCACAAATCCAGCCTGTAGCTGGCAGGTTCCAATCAGCTCCGCTGTGCAGGCCACTCCACGACCGATACTAGGGTTGCGAGCCCTAGGCAGGAGCCTCGTGTGATTCCGCAGATCACTCTCCTCTCTCCGCACCACAGTGGCTAGTCTCTTCCACCAGCCAGCCCCCAGATAAGACGATTCCTGGTACTGCCACGTCACAGGCAGGCTAACACTCTCAACAGTGTCTGTCCGGGGGTGACTCACTACTTCCTCAGAGCAAACTGGTGGAGAGACTATGGCTGCCTTGGGTAGACTGCCCCATCGTCCAATGCAGCAGTTCCAGGTCGACTCTATAATCAGACACGTCATTAGTACTGGTTACACTATGGGCACCTCACTCACAGGCTTAGACACAAACGTCCACCTATCCACTCCATGGATGGCGTTGCTGTCTAAGCGCCACCTCCCCAGAGGTCAGCAGCGGCTATGTTATGAGCTGATCAAGACGGGAATCCAGCATCTGTGGCCGGTATATCCTGTCCTCACTAGATGGCGCTGTCCATTTGGAGGGAGTTTCGGGAGCAGACTGGCAGATAGCATTGTCGTCACTGCTCCGTGCTAGGACGCTGGACTCAGGTCCGTAACACCTCCTCACCAAAAATAATTTGGTTTGGGTTTCTATAAAAGAAAAAAGAAACCAAATTAGTACGTGGGTACAATTCCAAACGGACTCACGTAAACGATGGACTGGAGTGGCAAGGATGTCTTGTCTGCACAACTGTCCTAATGGGCAACTCTGGCGTAATGGAAATGTGAAGATAGAAGGCACTGACCTGCCTGATGTGACTTTCCACACCTTCACTGAGATGTCAAGCAGGGGCATAATCTCACGTGCCTCGAGTTAGGGTCGGTATAGACACGATCTGGGGCGACTCGACACTTCCCTGTGTCATGGCACCGATGATGGCTGGTCACAGATGGCATTTCTGGTACCAGTCCAGTAGTCCTTCAGGGAGACGGGAACCTGGAATATAGGGGTTTGATTATTTAGAGTGACAGCGACAGTGGGTAAGTCAATACTTACTGCATACGCGCCTACTAGGCCCACACCTAGTTCCAACAGAGCTGCTTGTACACCGCAGATGGTGTCTGCTCTGCCACCGTCAGGTCGACCAACGTTACGCATAACGCTGAAACCAGGCTCGGCAATCACGCGGGGGGTGTCACCCTTTCGGAAACAGTCTTTATAACATCACATCTCATACCTCCTGTATCTACCATCACCTTCCAGGTCCCTTCTTTGACTGCAACACTCACAGTGCACGTCTCTAATCCTTGGGATCTCTTCACGATGTTCAAGGGAGCCATCATCTGTTGGGTCGTCCACTGGTCCTTACTGAGAACACACACAAGAACAAAAAATACTGCTAAGAAACATTTGGCTAACTTAGGGACAAGTTTCCTGAGCCTGTAATGTCCATAGCCGGCTATTTCCATTAGCCTGGTTTGGACCGAAGAGGGCACTAGAACTTTCGCACATACCTCTCATACCTAAGACGTCTGGGGAATCACTGGCTGGTTCAATAAACGTTGTACCTTGCCATACTGCAAGTACTCGGGTGCCTTCACTCCAGACTCTGGGGTTTCCGTGGGTGTTTGTACACGAGGCCTCTCTTCTCGCTCAGTCGCTTCTGCCATCATAACCTCATGCTTCTTATCGGGAGAAGAATCAGGAGACTCTGCTAGAATGCTGTCAACCTGTTGGTGAGAGGCAGGATTAAACACGTTATCTAATTCCATGTCTGTCTGTACTTGGATATTACCAATGTCTGCTGTTACCTCGGACCTTGCTGTTCCGGCTGACTCGTCCACAATCTTGGGATGATCGTTGCTACAATCTGTCACCAAGTCGTTGGCTAGTATCACGTCAATCCCAGCTATAGGTAGGGTATCAACTACTGCCAACGCACATGTGCCGCTGAAGTCAGGCGAGTCTAGATGTACCGGCACTAAGGGGGCAATGTTCCGCGTCCTAGGAAACCCAACCAGGACAACCTTTTGTCTCCCGTCCACACTCACTCCCTCGGGTAACGAGTTTCTCATGATCAGGGACTGGGCTGCTCCACTATCTCTGAGCACTACAACTGATCTACCAGTATGATCACTCGATACATACCCGCCTGAAGTGTGAGGGGCAAACACTCCTGGTTCTTCCTGACTAGTCATAGACTGGCTTCCTACTGGTGGTGTCACACAGCCCATCAGCATCACCTCCCTAAGTGGGCTGCTACCTCTTCTGCCCCGGCACATAGCAGCTACATGCCCTTTCTGCCCACAAGTCCAGCACACCATATTCCTCCTTTTTTTTTTCTTTTTTTTTTGAGATATATACAAGAGTTGTTACATTCTTGTACAGCCACTAGTACGCATAGCGTTTCGGGCAAGTCCTTAATCCTATGGTCCCTGGAATACGATCCCCTGCCGCAAAGAATCGTTTTTTCATCCAAGTACACATTTTACTGTTGCGTTAAACAGAGGCTACAGTTAAGGAATTGCGCCCAGTAAATCCTCCCCGGCCAGGATACGAACCCATGACATAGCGTTCACGGAACGCCAGGCGAGTGTCTTACCACTACACCACGGGGACTGCAAATCCTCGGACTCCTCGGACTACGATGTTTCGGACTGCTAGGACAAGTCCTTCGAGGGCTACTTGGGGGCATCTTCACAGCGCTTTGTGGGACGGGTCTCTCCTCTTTCTGACGAGGCTTGCCAAACAGACGTGGGTAATTCTTCGGGACATACCTAGTGGAAGACCTATGCGTTAAGATGTACTCCTCAGCCATGATGGCTGCCGCATGTAAGGTCTCTACCTGCTGTTCCTCTAAGTACGTCTTCAGGTCTCCAGACAGACAGTCTTTGAAGTCCTCTAACAGTATGAGTTGCTCGAGGTCTACTTTGGTCTCCACCTTCCGAGAGGCACACCACTCTTGGAAAAGCCGTTCCTTGATTGTTGCGAATTCGGTGAACGTGTGCTCCGAGGTCTTTTTCAGGTTTCTAAACTTCTGCCTGTAAGCTCCAGGTACCAATTGGTAAGCAATGAGCACTACCTTCTTCGCCTTGTCGTAATCGCCGGAGTCGTCAAGGGACAACGTGGAGTAGGCGATTTGGGCCTTCCCAGTCAAGATGGACTGTATCATGATGGCCCAATTCTCCTTTGGCCATTCCAAAGAGGCTGCGACCTTCTCGAAGGCTGCGAAGAACTTCGAAACTTCCTTCTCGTTGAACTTTGGGACCATTTTGATGTTCCTTACCGGATCGAAACTACTTGTTTCCATTGTTTGCCTCCCACCGCATAATCGCAATACTTCTAGCTCATGTTGTCTCTCTTTTTCCTCTCTGTCTCGTCGTTCTTGCCTGTCTCGTTCTTCTCTTTCTCTTTCTCCCTCTTCTCTTTCTCTTTCTCACTCTTCTTTCCTTTCTTCTAATTCTAAACGCCTCATCTCCATTTCTTTATCTTTTAATTCTCGTTCTAATTCTAATTTCTTCCATTCTATCTCATGATTTATTTCCAAGGCATGCATTTTGACAGTAAGCTTATATTCAGCTCACCTGCATCGCTTTCAATGTCACTGCCCTTATCTTCCTTTTCAGTGGAAGCTACTTCCTCACTTTCTTTTGTACTTTGTGCCTCACTTTCCTGTTTCTCCTCGGCCTTCAAATGCTTGTGAACCTTGGACAAGATCACACGGGAATCACTGGCACATATCTTTATCTCCAGATAGGCACTTACTAATACGAGTTCTGGTTTTCCCAGATATTTTAATCTGGCAAGACAGCCCTCCCTGTTCAGAAAGGTCTGAACATCGTCCAGATCGTCGATGGTTGCTTTTTCTGCCATTGTCACTTAGATGGAGTACTAGCACTTAACACACCGCTTGACTTTAGCACTTAATCGCACCTAGCACTGTACTATGCCAATATTGCACTTTATCGCACCTAATACCGCACTTGCCAATATCGCACGTAATTACACCGGGCACCGCACTAAGCAATATTGCACTGAATCACTCCGAGCACCGCACAGGACGTATAACGTCCTAATAGTTAAACACAGGGGGAATTATTTACAGGGGATTGCGCTACTTCACCACCCCTGTCAAACATACTTGACAAGGGGTCGGATCCCGCTGGGGATGCCAATTTTCTTACGGCCCTATTGGGTCACAACTGGGTTGTTCTCTGATGTTATTAGAGTTTGGGTATCCAGCCCCAAGTTAGTAGTCGCTTTCAAGGGGTGTGTTCCGTAACGCAAGTAAATTAAAGGGGAAAGGATACAAATGCACTGCTTTTGTATATATATTGCTACCACCACCATAAATAAATATATCACAGTCACACGCGGGGTTGCTATAACTACACTTATTATATACAGATTAGTCTTCCTCTGAAGACACAGGATGCTCCACGGTGCTCATGATGAGTAGCCCTGGTTCTCTTCGTCGTGGTCCACGATGAATCCTCTGATTCTCTCGGCGAATCTACCCTGGCCACAGGCCAGCCAAATCACAGTCCCACTGGGTGCACCGTCGTGGAGGCCTTCAACCACAAATCCAGCCTGTAGCTGGCAGGTTCCAATCAGCTCCGCTGTGTAGGCCACTCCACGACCGATACTAGGGTTGCGAGCCCTAGGCAGCAGCCTCGTGTGATTCTGCAGATCACTTTCCTCTCTCCGCACCACAGTGGCTAGTCTCTTCCTCCAGCCAGCCCCCAGATAAGACGATTCCTGGTACTGCCACGTCACAGGCAGGCTAACACTCTCAACAGTGTCTGTCCGGGGGTGACTCACTGCTTCCTCAGAGCAAACTGGTGGAGAGACTATGGCTGCCTTGGGTAGACTGCCCCATCGTCCAATACAGCAGTCCCAGGTCGACTCTGTAATCAGACACGTCATTAGTACTGGTTACACTCTAGGGCACCTCACTCACAGGTTTAGACACAAACGTCCACCTATCCACTCCATAGATGGCGTTGCTGTCTAAGCGCGACCTCACCAGAGGTCAGCAGCGGCTATGTTATGAGCTGATCAAGACGGGAATCCAGCACCTGTGGCCGGTATATCCTGTCCTCACTAGATAGCGCTGTCCATTTGGAGGGAGATTCGGGAGCAGACTGGCAGATGGCGTTGTCGTCACTGCTCCGTGCTAGGACGCTGGACTCGGGTCCGTAACATTATGTATGAACCTTAAATTTGACTCTGGCGTTATATATAATAGATTGGTTTTACTGTTTGCTGACAAAACTGGGGTTTTATCCATTGACGGACAGAGAAACGTCCTATGTGATGTGCAAGCTAAAACATAATGAATTGTCTTGATAATAATATAAACTTAAAACAAACTATTTGCTCAGGTACATTATCAAGGGTGTTCTAATGCGGAAGAGATTGTACATTTCAATATTTTAACATTGAGGCTTATAATCTTTATCAATAATATCCTACCAACTCACAGTAGGAAGCCTATGGGTCACTGTGTGTGTATAAATATATTGATGTAGTTAAACATCAAATGTTTTTTTAACAGTTATGCCATGACCTCGGATACATATGGTCATTATTTCGTGGAGTTTATTAAAAAGAACAATATATCAGAAGTGTATAGCATGAGTCAGACTCCTAAGTGATTTTAGTCTCTCCTGCGGGCTATATTGCATCATGTTTGTTCACAGAATAAGCCACCTGGGCTTACCTTCTACCTTGTATTATTTACTTAATTTATTTTCTAAAGTAACTTTAAAATTAAATGATAAACGGGTCCTTGCCTATGAACGACGATATTTCCTTATTAAACAGCTTTGTATGAGGACATTTCTTAGAGGTCTGACTATTGGTTCGTATCGATGGTGTAGGGAATATTTTTGTTACTTATTTAACCAGAAAAATTGACTAAAAGGTGAGTCAGAAGGGGTAGGGGAAGGGTGATTACCCTATAAAACCCGAGACAAGTGCCAACCCTCTCCATTACTGCCCTACGTTACCTACAAAATGGAAGAAACCACAAAAAAATATCATAGATTGATGTCCTTAAAGAACCGGGTGAGTATTGATTGTAGTTCATGACATATATTGTTTATATTTTTGTAATAATAGTTTTTTATTTGTTGATTTCCTTCTTTTCTTTAGAACAGTCAAGTCCACATATGCCGAGTTATAATTCTACGAGGGAGTTCTATCGTGAACGAATTATTGTTTCGTAGTCTAATTGATGACACTTGTTGTAGAGGTCACAAGTCTGTGGTTTCAGGGGCTGAGATAAGTAGTATTTTTATTTTGTGAATTAGTATACTTATTCAAATAACAGATATTAATAAATATACTTTTTATTTAATCATCATACATTTTAAAGCATACTTACAGATTATACATTCCACCCCCCTCTCTGCCAAGGGCTCCCCAACATAGAAAAGGACCTATCCCCACAGATAAGCAGCCTCCACCCCCACCACTTGCCAATGAGGAAGAAGAGGAGTCAGCTGCTGCTAAAAAAAAACTAGGGTAGAGGACAATGAAGGACATCTGCTCATCATGGTGGAGACTTCAGCAACTGATATGGAGAGTGTAAAAGGCTTAGAATTCTACTCAGAGGAGGAGGAGGAAGTGGAGTGGAAAGGGTATAACTACTTTTATTATCATTATATATTATTTTGTAGCCTTTACCTAATAAATGAATTAATAACAAAAATGTTTTTTATTCCCAAAATGGGCCATATTTTAGAACGTATTCTTGGGTGATTGTGGTTCCCTTTAACTCTTTTAAAGAGAGGAAGGAATGGTCACTCGCCCTTGTATGTGAGGCACGTGACGTAAGTGTTTTTTCCCCTGAGACACGACCGGTCGAGCCGGAAGAGATTGACCACACCTGAACAAATACTAGAATGAATTTATGTAATATCCATCATGTCATTTTCTCACTACAGGCAGAGTCTTTGGGGTACATAAACCTATAATTGTTGGTTTAACCAACCATAAAAGCCTTCCTATATTTATAGGAAGAAAGACTTTACACCAATAATAGACTATTATTTCTGCTTTCTCCCCTATAATAGACTATTATTTTTTAAAAATTATAATGCACCCCCTATTAAGGACTATTTTCACATAACTTCGACTGCGGCCATTAAGTGCTCACCCCAGGGTGCCGTTCTCCTTGGACGAGGACCCGCCGCCGATCACCTCCACCTCATATTGGAGCCATTTGACAGTACATTTTCCTGGGAGCTACAGGCAAACCCATCTCCAAATGCTGGGTGCTACCGGCTGACTCTTCTTCGATTGTAGAGTCAATGACCTCTTTCCCACTATTAACACACTTACCGCCTAATTAACAGTTCATTTTGTTGGGGTCTACAGGTAGGACTCCCTCTACTAGCATTGCTTCACAATTATTAGTATTGTTACAATATTATCATAGTTTCTGTATTATTAGCAGTGTTTCAGCAATATTAGATCTATTTCTGAATAATGAACATTGTTTCAGAATTATTCGCAGCTGTTTAAAAATTATTTGTTCTCTTTCAGACTTATCAGCATTATTTCACAATTATCAGCATTGTTTGAGGCTTAAGAGTATTGTTACAGTAATATGTATTGTTTCAGAATTTCAGTATTATTTCCAACGCTTTCATAATTATTTGTTTTGTTTCTGTATTTTCATCATTGTATCAAAATTATTTGCATTGCTTCAGCATTATTTCAGATTGATTAGCAATATTCCAGAATTATTCGCAATGTTTCCTTAATATTGTATATATCTATCAGTATTATAAGCATTGATTTAGAATTACTGGCATTGTTACAGAATTATTAGCATACTTCAAAATTATTAGCATTATTTCAATACCATATTAACTGATTAAATATTATTAGCATTGCTTCAGAATTATTATAATTGCTTCATTAAAATAAGGATTGTTTCAGTATTATTAGCATTGTTTATGTATTGCTAGCATTCTCTCAGCAATATATGGAGTGTGTACTTAACACCAGGCTGGCTACTGGGGCCGGACCTAACACCACATTGACTACTGGTGCCGGACCTAACGCCACATTGACTACTGGTGCCGGACCTAACGCCACATTGACTACTGGTGCCGGACCTAACGCCACATTGACTATTGGTGCCAGACCTAACACCATGGTGACAGGACGACACGTGCAGCCTGTGTGAGGTGAAGGTAATGCCGCCAAGGCAAGGACGCCTTCATTAGACTGGTGGTGCATCAGCGATATTCCCATGACTGTCACACCACAGTTAACCAAGTGCGAAATAATTTACTGGGATGTGAGTGTGGCCGACCAATTACGTTAGTGTTATAACTTATAACTTATAGTGTTCGTACTTGTCACCACGCCATTGACTCTACGAGTCAGTTGCCAGGCTTAGCAGGACTATTCAGACACCTGCTATGGGTGTAGAGTGGAGAAGGTGAGGCCCGCAGTGGTGCCTTGTTATGACGATACCCTGTGTGATGACGTCGCCACATGTGTCATAAGTGTCGGGATTGTAGTAATCACACATTTAGGGTTGTAGTTACCGATGTTTTCAGTGTTTCATTATTCATTTAGATATTTCAATAATATACATGTGAACGGAGTCTGCGTGACTCAAACAAAGTTTTCATGTAGACCTGAATATTTTTTTATACTCAGTATGTAGTCAAGTGATTTCGTGTGTGTGATGACTTCACTGTGTTGTCTTTCAGTGCCATAAAACTCGCTGTTTTGTACTTTAGTTACATACGTTTTCTTTCAGAGATCATTACTGGGTATTAGTTCTTGCAATATTATTTGACAAAGTGTTGTGATACTGATTGCCAAAGTGACGATGACTGGTGTGTACACCAGTCATCGTCACATGAAGCTGTCAGTGTGATAAGCAGGTATTACTGGAGTTATCAAGAGTGTTTAGGTTAGTTCATTCTGTGCCTAACCGGTGGTGGAGACAGGTGATCTTAAAGCATACTAACTCTCCTGTAGTTATTCCCACCTGGATTATGCTGATTGTTTAGCTTTGCTGGCGTTACATTTAACGTGTAAACCCTCCTAGTGTAATAGTGTTAAGCTTGGTCAGTAAACCTATGTTAGTATTACGAAAGATTTCCTCTTAACTCCTTCCTAAGTCCTACCACACGCCTAGATACGTTAGTCTACTTAAGTCCCCTTTGGCATACCTGGGTAGTGCTACTTCACAGCTCTGCACCTTATTTATCATAACATTTGGTGGGAACCCCCTAGTTACGACCTGTAACTTCTTCCGTTTGGCCAAGAATACGTCCTAGTGAAGAGAGATGACGATATTCTGGTGGTGGATATTACCATCTTGTGTAATACTCTCAAATATCGCAACATCGGAGTCGCGACTGTTGTTTTCACCACGATGCACCACACACATATATATATATATATATATATATATATATATATATATATATATATATATATATATATATATATATATATATATATATATATATATATATATATATATATATATATATATATATATATATATATATATATATATATATATATATATATATATATATATATATATATATATATAATATATATATATATATATATATATATATATATATATATATATATATATATATATATATATATATATATATATATATATATATATATATATATATATATATATATATATATATATATATATATATATATATATATATATATATATATATATATATATATATATATATATATATATATATATATATATATATATATATATATATATATATATATATATATATATATATATATATATATATATATATGTGGTGCATCGTGGTGAAAACCACGATGTATATATATATATGTATATATATATAGGGGGGTACCACCACTGGTGTAATTATAGGGACCCACAGCCTCAGAGAAGGGAACACAGAGCACTCAGGGAAAAACTTGACATTTAACTCTGAATGCGAAAGAGTGTTCACTTCTCCTACCACCCCCTTTTTTTTTATTATGATGTACACTTTATTATGCAAGGTTATACAGTTACATATCTGATTTCATACAAAAAATGAACATTAAGAGGACACAAGAAAAAGTTCGCTTCCTAGAGGCTGTAGATTTCCTCGAACTCCTCCGACGCCGGGCAGGAACCGAGGATGCAGCGGGCATTTCCCCTCTGGATCGCGACACTGAGGCGCTGAAAGAGAAAACTTGCTGCTCTAGGGTCTCTTGTGGTGTCAATGAGCTTGGAACCAAGATATATATATATATATATATATATATATATATATATATATATATATATATATATATATATGTGGTGCATCGTGGTGAAAACCACGATGTATATATATATATATATATATATATATATATATATATATATATATATATATATATATATATATATATATATATATATATTTATATATATATATATATATATATATATATATATATATATATATATATATATATATGTGGTGCATCGTGGTGAAAACCACGATGTATATATATATATGTATATATATATATATATATATATATATATATATATATATATATATATATATATATATATATATATATATATATATATATATATATATGTGGTGCATCGTGGTGAAAACCACGATGTATATATATATATGTATATATATATATATATATATATATATATATATATATATATATATATATATATATATATATATATATATATTATTAAATATGACCGAAAAAGTAAGATTAATAATTCTAACACGAATTTTCTCAATCTTTCGTACATTACGCTTCACTGTTGAAGGTAAATCAAAAATTAATTCTCCAAAATTCATTTTTATTTCTAGTCTGACGCGACACGGGCGCGTTTCGTAAAACTTATTACATTTTCAAAGACTTTAGCTCACAAATACACAACTGAATAGAACTTACGTATCTCCGATTTTATATCTACATTTGAGTGAGGTGGGAGGGGTGATGTGGCATTAACACAAGACAGAACAAGAGGGGATATTAATAGGGTATTAAAAGTATCAACACAAGACAGAACACAAACAATGGGTATTGAATAGAAGTGTTTGTAGAAAGCCTATTGGTCCATATTTCTTGATGCTTCTATATTGGAGCGGAGTCTTGAGGTGGGTAGAATATAGTTGTGCAATAATTGGCTGTTGATTGCTGGTGTTGACTTCTTGATGTGTAGTGCCTCGCAAACGTCAAGCCGCCTGCTATCGCTGTATCTATCGATGATTTCTGTGTTGTTTACTAGGATTTCTCTGGCGATGGTTTGGTTGTGGGAAGAGATTATATGATCCTTAATGGAGCCATGTTGCTTATGCATCGTTAAACGCCTAGAAAGAGATGTTGTTGTCTTGCCTATATACTGGGTTTTTTGGAGCTTACAGTCCCCAAGTGGGCATTTGAAGGCATAGACGACGTTAGTCTCTTTTAAAGCGTTCTGTTTTGTGTCTGGAGAGTTTCTCATGAGTAGGCTGGCCGTTTTTCTGGTTTTATAGTAAATCGCCAGTTGTATCCTCTGATTTTTGTCTGTAGGGATAACGTTTCTATTAACAATATCTTTCAGGACCCTTTCCTCCGTTTTATGAGCTGTGGAAAAGAAGTTCCTGTAAAATAGTCTAATAGAGGGTATAGGTGTTGTGTTAGTTGTCTCTTCAGAGGTTGCATGGCTTTTCACTTTCCTTCTTATGATGTCTTCGACGAAACCATTGGAGAAGCCGTTATTGACTAGGACCTGCCTTACCCTACAGAGTTCTTCGTCGACTTGCTTCCATTCTGAGCTGTGGCTGAGAGCACGGTCGACACATGCGTTAACAACACTCCTCTTGTACCTGTCAGGGCAGTCGCTGTTGGCATTTAGGCACATTCCTATGTTTGTTTCCTTAGTGTAGACTGCAGTGTGGAAACCTCCGCCCTTTTCCATGACTGTTACATCTAGAAAGGGCAGCTTCCCATCCTTTTCCATCTCGTAAGTGAAACGCAGCACGGAACTCTGCTCAAATGCCTCCTTCAGCTCCTGCAGATGTCTGACATCAGGTACCTGTGTAAAAATGTCGTCAACATACCTGCAGTATATGGCCGGTTTCAAGTTCATGTCGACTAAGACTTTTTGCTCGATGGTACCCATGTAGAAGTTTGCAAACAGGACACCTAGGGGAGAACCCATGGCGACCCCATCTACTTGCTTATACATGTGCCCATCCGGGATCAAGAAGGGTGCCTCTTTAGTACAAGCTTGGAGTAGTTTCCTCAGAATATTTTCTGGTATGTCAAGAGGAGTACAGGCTGGATCACGATACACTCTGTCGGCTATCATTCCGATTGTCTCGTCCACAGGTACGTTGGTAAACAGCGATTCTACGTCCAACGAGGCTCTTATCCCTGTGGCCCGTGTGCCCCGCAGTAAGTCAACAAATTCCTTTGGAGACTTCAGGCTGAAGGCGCAAGGAACATAAGGAGTCAGCAGGCCGTTGAGTCGCTTCGCCAGTCTGTACGTGGGTGTGGGTATCTGGCTAATGATTGGCCGAAGTGGGTTTCCAGGCTTGTGCGTCTTGACATTTCCATACGCATATCCAGGTTTATATTCCCCAATGATCTTTGGCAGGTGGAGTCCGGATTTCTTGGCGTTCACAGTTTCGATCAGTTTGTTGACTTTTGCTTTTAATTCGGCTGTAGTGTCCTTCGTTACCCTTTGGAACTTAGTTTGGTCAGAGAGTATGATGTTCATTTTCGCCAGATATTCGTCTTTTTTAAGAATGACATATATTGGCGACTTGTCACCTCTCCTGACAACTATCTCCTTGTTCTCACGAAGGCTTTTAGCTGCCGCTTTAAGCTCGGGGGACAGTATGGTGCTTCTGTAGTTGCCTCGATTCTTTCCTCCTTCTGCAATAAGTTCTGCTTGTAAGGTATCTTTGGTAGTGACCTTCTTTTGTGTCTCGAGGTCGAATATGTCGTCCAACAGAATTTCCAACTCTACTTTCCGGGCCATCTCACTCGGTCTGGACATAACATGACAGTTTATGCCCAGATTTAGGAGAGTGACTTGGTCCTCAGTGAGGTTAATTCCTGCAAGGTTCAGGAAGCCATCTCTTGGTCGTGGAATTGCCATAGGTCCTCCATATAATGTTGTTAGTTTCTTGATAATCCTTGTTTCAGTGCTGAGGTGATGTTGGTCTGTGAGGATGTCGAGGTGTTGTTCAATGCAGGTACGGATACTATGGTCGATGTTGCTGTTTCTCCACTCGTTTGTAGCATGAAGTAGTTGCGTTTTGTTGTCTTTGATTTCATTCTTTGCCTTGTATATCTGAGTATATATCATACTCTCTGACCAAACTAAGTTCCAAAGGGTAACGAAGGACACTACAGCCGAATTAAAAGCAAAAGTCAACAAACTGATCGAAACTGTGAACGCCAAGAAATCCGGACTCCACCTGCCAAAGATCATTGGGGAATATAAACCTGGATATGCGTATGGAAATGTCAAGACGCACAAGCCTGGAAACCCACTTCGGCCAATCATTAGCCAGATACAGCCACGTACAGACTGGCGAAGCGACTCAACGGCCTGCTGACTCCTTATGTTCCTTGCGCCTTCAGCCTGAAGTCTCCAAAGGAATTTGTTGACTTACTGCGGGGCACACGGGCCACAGGGATAAGAGCCTCGTTGGACGTAGAATCGCTGTTTACCAACGTACCTGTGGACGAGACAATCGGAATGATAGCCGACAGAGTGTATCGTGATCCAGCCTGTACTCCTCTTGACATACCAGAAAATATTCTGAGGAAACTACTCCAAGCTTGTACTAAAGAGGCACACTTCTTGAGCCCGGATGGGCACATGTATAAGCAAGTAGATGGGGTCGCCATGGGTTCTCCCCTAGGTGTCCTGTTTGCAAACTTCTACATGGGTACCATCGAGCAAAAAGTCTTAGTCGACATGAACTTGAAACCGGCCATATACTGCAGGTATGTTGACGACATTTTTACACAGGTACCTGATGTCAGACATCTGCAGGAGCTGAAGGAGGCATTTGAGCAGAGTTCCGTGCTGCGTTTCACTTACGAGATGGAAAAGGATGGGAAGCTGCCCTTTCTAGATGTAACAGTCATGGAAAAGGGCGGAGGTTTCCACACTGCAGTCTACACTAAGGAAACAAACATAGGAATGTGCCTAAATGCCAACAGCGACTGCCCTGACAGGTACAAGAGGAGTGTTGTTAACGCATATGTCGACCGTGCTCTCAGCCACAGCTCAGAATGGAAGCAAGTCGACGAAGAACTCTGTAGGGTAAGGCAGGTCCTAGTCAATAACGGCTTCTCCAATGGTTTCGTCGAAGACATCATAAGAAGGAAAGTGAAAAGCCATGCAACCTCTGAAGAGACAACTAACACAACACCTATACCCCCTATTAGACTATTTTACAGGAACTTCTTTTCCACAGCTCATAAAACGGAGGAAAGGGTCCTGAAAGATATTGTTAATAGAAACGTTATCCCTACAGACAAAAATCAGAGGATACAACTGACGATTTACTATAAAACCAGAAAAACGGCCAGCCTACTCATGAGAAACTCTCCAGACACAAAACAGAACGCTTTAAAAGAGACTAACGTCGTCTATGCCTTCAAATGCCCACTTGGGGACTGTAAGCTCCAAAAAACCCAGTATATAGGCAAGACAACAACATCTCTTTCTAGGCGTTTAACGATGCATAAGCAACAGGGCTCCATTAAGGAACATATAATCTCTTCCCACAACCAAACCATCGCCAGAGAAATCCTAGTAAACAACACAGAAATCATCGATAGATGCAGCGATAGCAGGCGGCTTGACGTTTGCGAGGCACTACACATCAAGAAGTCAACACCAGCAATCAACAGCCAATTATTGCACAACTATATTCTACCCACCTCAAGACTCCGCTCCAATATAGAAGCATCAAGAAATATGGACCAATAGGCTTTCTACAAACACTTCTATTCAATACCCATTGTTTGTGTTCTGTCTTGTGTTGATACTTTTAATACCCTATTAATATCCCCTCTTGTTCTGTCTTGTGTTAATGCCACATCACCCCTCCCACCTCACTCAAATGTAGATATAAAATCGGAGATACGTAAGTTCTATTCAGTTGTGTATTTGTGAACTAAAGTCGTTGAAAATGTAATAAGTTTTACGAAACGCGCCCGTGTCGCGTCAGACTAGAAATAAAAATGAATTTTGGAGAATTAATTTTTTATTTACCTCCAACAGTGAAGCGTAATGTACGAAAGATTGAGAAAATTCGTGTTAGAATTATTAATCTTACTTTTTCGGTCATATTTAATAATATATGTCTACAGGAAAGACTGCTACCAAAATATACTAATATATATATATATATATATATATATATATATATATATATATATATACATATATATATATATATATATATATATATATATATATATATATATATATATATATATATATATATATTGTTCATATATATATATATATATATATAATGGGAAACATTGATGAATGTCACAGACGGGTTCGATCATTGTTGCAAGTCAAACACTTCTTCGAATTCCTCTGAAGTTGGACTAGTGCCCTAGACGCAACAGGCATTTCCCCTCTGAATCGCAACACTGAGGCGCTGGAACAAGAGACTTTTTGCTCTCTGGTCTTTTGTAGCGCTGATCAATTTGTCCCCCAATTCCTTCAGGAACTTCAATGCACATTTTCCCCACGAACCGAGGGTCTCCGAGCCGATCGGAACAAAGCTGTAGCAGTGTGCTAGACCTCTGTATTTAATAATTTTCTGCGATTCCCTGAAAGAAGCAGCACCACCGCTTTCACGTGTGCTGTAGTGGAGGTAGGTACTGGCCAGTGTGGCAGCGCACGTGTAGTCCCATACCACTTGCTTACCATCCTTCCAAGGTAGCAAGGTGACCCCATCAGGGCGCTTCTGAGGGTCGTTAGGTCTGGATAAGTGTGGTTCTCTTTGTGCCGGGCAGCGGGCTGTGGCGAGGCTCCTTCTGATGATGTCGTTGACTTCTTCATGTCTTGCAATTTTACCCTGTGATTTACGACATACCAGACCATGACGACCATATTGGTCTGCCATCGCAGTTCCGCAGATGCACCTATGTTCGGTGAGGATGGGGGCGGCAAGGCGAAGGGCAACTCCAATGCGGAGAGCGTCATGACTGAGGCGAGTTCCCAGGGCTGCATTGGGCACAGCAAATAAAAAATCCCCGGCGTGGGGTGCTGTTACCGCTAGGAGGCGGGCTTTGTTTTCAGCATCAGCGTTGTCAATCATTGCTGTGACAGTCTTTTCCATTATGGGGCTATCCCAGTGGGCCTGCTTGTGGTCTTTTGGGACTTGTGGTCGGGGTTGAGGGTGTGCAATGGTGTCCCATTGTCTGGCTGCTTCGATGAACGTTTGATCATGAGTTCCCGCTGTCTCTCTCATACGCTCTGGTAGGATCTGTCCTACCAATTCGTTGGCTGCTGTACATGAGGATAAGAATGCTGGAAGTGCTACCTCAGTTGCCTTTCGTATGCCTATCCCTCCAAATCTCACTGGTAGTGTTGCTTGGTCCCACTGACTGTCATCTAAATCTAGGTTGAGCGCCTTCCTGAATATTGACCTGAGGAGCTCATCATATTGATTTAGAAGTGGGTTGCCAAAAGTTGGTGCACACCTTAAGAAGTATGTTAGCCTGGGCAAGGTAAGGCACTTTGTGAGAAGGTAGAGGGCATCGTGGGAGTCCAAGTCCCCAATTCTCTCTTCCATCCTCTTTAGGTCTCTAAACTTTTCGTCAAGGACTGCAGCAATGGCATTGTGGCCCAGAGGTGCTCCGAGTAGTGTGCTGTCGGTAGGTTTAACGACTGAGGCTTCTGGTAGAACTGATTTCACTGCTCTAATGATTACTTTACTAGATGCAATAATTTCGCACTTGGAGGGGCTAAGAACGAGACCCATGGACTCCCCCCGTGTCTTCACCAGCTGTAGGTCTTCTAGCAGGGAATCTTGTGTGCCTGCCAGAGTGCCATCATCCTGGAACCAGATGTTGAGCTCGCTGGACAGTCTGGATGTAATTTCTCGAACCGCTATGCAAAAGAGGAACGGTGCAAGTGGGTCACCCTGTTGAATTCCCTCTGCTGAGGTGACTTCATGTTTGCCAAACAGGAGGGTAGAGTCTTTGCTGTAGCCTGCTGACACAAACGGGAGAATGCTTGGGCAATGTTCCTGGACTGCAGTGAGGATTGCTTCCCTTTTGACCGAGTTGAAAGCGTTTTTAAAATCTAATTTTACTACTACCTGGTCTTCAGTAAGAGAGCTAATGTAGGCTCGTGCAGCATGAGCCGCTGCTTCACAGCCTTGGGGGACTCCAAACCCCAGCTGGTTGGGTTGCAGCATGGTGGCTGCTTCCGTTCGGATACTTCTGACAGCAGCCCTTGCAACTAGGTGGCGAAGGGTATTACCAACGGCAATGGGTCTGATTCCTCCCCCCTTCTTTTTGAGGGCACATAGGGATGCACCAAAGAAGAATGGTTTGATTTCATCAGGGATTAACCCGGCGAGGCAGTTGTTGACAAACGTTGTGATTTCTGTCAGGAGCGCTTCTGCAGCTGGGCCAAGAACAGGGTTCACCATTTCCTTCACATGTAGAGGTCTTACCCCTGTGTAGCCTTCTGAGGAGCCCGGGGGAAATGAAACGATAGCTTTATAAACCTCTGACTCCCGGAGGACGAGAGGTTCCTGGTTAGGGGCGAGCCTGACCTGTGGGGGAGGTCCACCTACGGCCCTGACGGGGTGTTTTTCTCTCAGTGCTTGGGCTGTGGTTATATCCCTGGGCAAAATTTTGTCCTCACTTGTGATCAACCTGAGTGCCCCGACTGTATTGCCCTCTTCAATTTTCTTGCTGACTTGGGTACCTAATTTTCTGTTGTCGCTGATTGTCGTACTTGGTCTGCCTCGGCGGTGTTTGGTGTGTTTATATATATATATATATATATATATATATATATATATATATATATATATATATATATATATATATATATATATATATATAATATATGTATATATAATATACATATAATATATAATATAATATATATTATATATATAATATATAATATATAATATATATAATATATATATAATATATGTGTATATATATATATATATATATATATATATTTACATATATATATATATATGTCGTACCTAGTAGCCAGAACTCACTTCTAAGCCTACTATGCAAGGCCCGATTTGCCTAATAAGCCAAGTTTTCATGAATTAATATATTTTCTCAAATTTTTTTCTTATGAAATGATAAAGCTACCCATTTCATTATGTATGAGGTAAAATTTTTTATATTGGAGTTAAAATTAACGTAGATATGTAACCGAACCTAACCAACCCTACCTAACCTAACCTACCTATCTTTATAGGTTAGGTTTGGTTAGTTAGCTGAAAAAGTTAGGTTAGGTTAGGTTAGGTAGGTTAGGTAGTCGAAAAACAATTAATTCATGAAAACTTGGCTTATTAGGCAAATCGGGCCTTGCATAGTAGGCTGAGAAGTGCATTCTGGCTACTAGGTACGACATATATATATATATATATATATATATATATATATATATATATATATATATATATATATATATATATATATATATATATATATATATATATATATATATATATATATATATATATATATAAACTTTAGACACACCCACCAGGAGACTTGAACCCTCGTCAGCACAGATGCCTCACAGCACTGGCATAACAGGTATGCACTTAAACCCACTATACCACACTCAGAGCCTTAAAAGAGGTGGAAATTCTGGGGTATTTGACCCCCCAGATACTTCCACCTCCCAAGACCTCTAGAGCAGGTGAGAAGTCACTCGCGTTTTTTCATCAAGCCCTGTTATATGGGAGAACACGGTGTCCATGCTTAATGCACTAACTTGCCTAAACCACAAGTTTGAAGTTAACAATTTTAGACACCCACACACCCACCAAGAGACTTGAACCCTCATCAGCACAGATGCTTCACATCACTGGCATAACAGTTAAGCACTTAAACCTACTACACCACACTCAGAGCCTTAAAAGAGGTGGAAATTCTGGGGTGAGAAGTCACTCACATTTTTTTTTCATCAAGCCCTGTTATATGGGAGAACACGTTGTCCATGCTTAATGCACTAACTTGCCTAAACCACAAGTTGGGGTTAAATACCCCAGAACTTGTGGGTATTTGTGGGAATAAATACTCTTTTAAGGCTCATCGGAAAATCCGACACCATTTAATAATATACAGGCAGATAATATTGCTGTGTTGTATAAACAAGTTAACTCATAGAAAATGTAACTTGTAGTGGAATTCCGTCTATAGAAAACGGGATATCATTACCACATACTATTATAAATTCACCACCTATTATGGTGAGAATTATTCTTAAATACATTAGTCTTTGGACTTTACCATCATAAAAACATCTCGTATAAATTAACTTATTTATCAATATTAAAATAGAGTAAATGTGACCCTTCTATCACTTACTGTCATCTGGACAATGCAGGCCAGTAGCGTCAGTGAGGAGGGAGTGGTCAGTCATTGTTATTGTTTAAGACCACAGAGTCGTGGAGCGAATTACGGCTCCTATAAATTCTCTTGGACGAAGTGTTATGGAAGATCAGAGTAGTGATCTGCCATCATCAACACGCTGTCATCAATCTCAAGGGAAGTGACTTTCCGAAACCCTTTTATCTAATCATTTTTGGCCATTAATGTCAGTAGATACGGCGTACCAGTTAGAACACGAATGATCGACTCAAACAAGGTAATTAAGCCTAGGTCTTTATGGTTCCATGTACAGTGTTTTCTCTGATATAGCTGTCATATATTAGGATTCTGGCTTTACAGCTAGCGCCCTTTTGACAGGTCAAGACGAGGAAGCATGCTTTGTGTACCAGTTACTGGGTGATGGAAGCTACCTCAAAGAGGATAATTTGGTGTCTACATCCTGGTTATACCTGGTGGACTAAGGCCTGCTGTACAATAAGATAAGGAACCTCTTCAATGTACACTAATGTGTAGTTAATACTGTAGTTTGATTGGCTGCATATATATAAATTTAATATAAATTCCCCTTAATGTGTAGATGATCGATTTGTGAGATTATTGCAGAAATACAGTCCACTTATCATCATACAAATTGCTATCGAAGTATATAAATTAACGTAAATATAAATTCTATATAAATTCATATAAATTAAATAAATATAAATCTCACAAGTCGGTTCCCACATGTGGTGTTGTGGGTTTCAGTGCTTACCTGTTATGCATGTGCTGTGATGTATCTGCGCTGACGTGGGTTCAAGTCTTCTGGTGGGTGTGTGTGTGTGTTTCTAAAATTGTTAACTTCAAACTTGTGGTTTAGGCAAGTTAGTGCATTAAGCATGGACACCGTGTTCTCTTCACTTGAGAACGAACCATGGAGGTGCGAAACGTTGTGCAAATTGTATAAATAAGTGTAATACATTCTATAGTAATTCACTTCTTTTCTTCACCTTGAAATTACGAAAATGAGTTTTGGAGAACTCCAATTTCAGCTAAGCCCTGATGCTAAGAAAATAGTTAGAGGGATAGAAGCCCTAAATCAGAAGATAGTAAATACAGAATATGCAGTCATATTCAATGAGACATATATATATATATATATATATATATATATATATATATATATATATATATATATATATATATATATATATATATATATATATATATATATATATATATATAAGTTTGTGAGGGTACCACCTCTGGTGCCAATGTGGGGACCCATAGCCTCGGAGAAGAAAATAAAAAGTATTCAGAAGAGACCTTGTGGTTTCTCACTGAACACTAATATTATCTTCTCCTACCACCCCCATTCTTTTGTATGTACACATATATATTTACTTTATTTGAACTTTGTTACAAAAAAGGAGTTACATATGGGTTACAAAGATGGTTATCATAGGTTGTCGAGTTCCGCCAGCTCCTCAGATGGCGGGCAGGAACCCTGGATGCAGTGCGCATTTCCCCTCTGTATCGCCACACTGAGGCGATATATATATATATATATATATATATATATATATATATATATATATATATATATATATATATATATATATATATATATATATATATATATGTCGTACCTAGTAGCCAGAACTCACTTTTCAGCCTACAATGCAAGGCCCGATTTGCCTAATAAGCCAAGTTTTCATGAATTAATATATTTTCTCTAATTTTTTTCTTATGAAATGATAAAGCTACCCATTTCATTATGTATGAGGTAAATTTTTTTCTATTGCAGTTAAAATTTACGTAGATATATGACCGAACCTAACCAACCCTACCTAACCTAACCTAACCTATCTTTATAGGTTAGGTTAGGTTAGGTAGCCGAAAAAGTTAGGTTAGGTAGGTTAGGTAGTCGAAAAGCAATTAATTCATGAAAACTTGGCTTATTAGGCAAATCGGGCCTTGCATAGTAGGCTCAGAAGTGAGTTCTGGCTACTAGGTACGACATATATATATATATATATATATATATATATATATATATATATATATATATATATATATATATATAATATATATATATATATATATATATATATATATATATATATATATATATATATATATATATATATATATATATATATTAGTATATTTTGGTAGCAGTCTTTCCTGTAGACATATATTATTAAATATGACCGAAAAAGTAAGATTAATAATTCTAACACGAATTTTCTCTACCTTTCGTACATTTCTTTTCACTGTTGGTGGTAATTGAAAAATCAATTCTCCAAAATACATTTTTATTTCTAGTCTGCCGCGACACTTGAGCGCGTTTCGTAAATCTTATTACATTTTCAAAGACTTTAGTTTACACATACACAACTGAATAGAACTTACACATCTCCGATTTGTTTATATCTACATTTGAGTGAGGTGGATGGGGTGAGGTGGTATTTAATTGGGTACTAAGTTCATCAACACAAGACAGGACACAAAACAATGGGTATTGAATAGAAGTGATCGTAAAAAGCCTATTGGTCCATATTTCTTGATGCTTCTATATTGGAGCGGAGTCTTCAGGTGGGTAGAATATAGTTGTGCATTAATTGGCTGTTGATTGCTGGTGTCGACTTCTTAATGTGTAGTGCCTCGCAAACATCAAGCCGCCTGCTATCGCTGTACCTATCGATGATTTCTGTGTTGTTTACTAGGATTTCTCTGGCGATGGTTTGGTTGTGGGAAGAGATTATATGTTCCTTAATGGAGCCATGTTGCTTATGCATCGTTAAAAACGCCTAGAAAGAGATGTTGTTGTCTTGCCTATATACTGGGTTTTTTGGAGCTTACAGTCCCCAAGAGGGCATTTGAAGGCATAGACGACGCTGGTCTCTTTTAAAGCGTTCTGTTTTGTGTCTGGAGAGTTTCTCATGAGTAGGCTGGCCGTTTTTCTGGTTTTATAGTAAATCGTTAGTTGTATCCTCTGATTTTTGTCTGTAGGGATAACGTTTCTATTAACAATATCTTTCAGGACCCTTTCCTCCGTTTTATGAGCTGTGGAAAAGAAGTTCCTGTAAAATAGTCTAATAGGGGGGTATAGGTGTTGTGTTAGTTGTCTCTTCAGAGGTTGCATGGCGTTTCACTTTCCTTCTTATGATGTCTTCGACGAAACCATTAGAGAAGCCGTTGTTGACTAGGACCTGCCTTACCCTACAGAGTTCTTCGTCGACTAGCTTCCGTTCTGAGCTGTGGCTGAGAGCACGGTCGACATATGCGTTAACAACACTCCTCTTCTACCTGTCTGGGCAGTCGCTGTTGGCATCTAGGCACATTCCCATGTTCGTTTCCTTAGTGTAGACTGCAGTACATCTTGGATGTACTAATAACAAAAACAGGAACCTCTTTAAGCACCAACGTATATACCAAGCCCACCAACATAGGATTATGCCTGAACGGTAGAAGTGAGTGCCCCCAAAGATACAAAGCCAGTGTTCTCAATGCTTATATTCGTCGAGCGCTTACCCACTGCTCTGAATGGAGCAACGTGAGTAGAGAGTTTGAAAGAGTAACTCAGGTATTGGTGAACAACGGATATAGCAACGCGGAAATAAACGCTGCTATAAGAAGACACTTGGACCGTTGGTATAATTCAGAACCTAGAACAGAAACCACAACACCCCCAATAAAATTATATTACAAATCAACCATGCACAGTGAACATATAAAAGAGGAAAGAATAATGAAAGAAATAATCCGTAAAGGAGTATAAAGCACTACTCCTAACCAAAACATAAACCTGATAATATTCTACAAAACCAAGAAGACTTCCGAACTCCTTATCAAAAACAGCCCGAAGCCGACGGAGAACCCTCTACAGCAGTCAAGCGTTGTATACATGTACACTTGCCCCCACGAAGGATGTAACCTTCAATGTAAGTACATAGGTATGACGTCGACCAAGCTGACGAGGCGTTTGACATGCCATCTTCAATCTGGTGCCCCTAGGAATCACATGAGACAAGCCCATGACATTACTCTAACAAGAGAAATGTTGAACAAGAATACTTGCATAATAGACAAAACCCAAGATTCAAGAAGATTACAATTTCTTGAGGCAATTCACATAAGAATAGAGCGACCTACCATGAACACCCAAATCACGGAACTATTTACTCTACCCACCATGAGAGTAAGGACAAGACAAGAACATATCGATGCCAACACAGAAGACAATGTCCAACATAACAGGCCAATTACACTGGATTAATCTTTGTGTTTAGATAGGAGATGCCTCGTATGGGCCAATAAGCCTTCTGCAGCCCCTATGTTTATCCCTTATATATCCCCCCATGTTTTTCACCTTCATTGTATTATCACCTGACCTAATGCGGGTATAAAATCAACTAGTATTGTAAGATCTGTTCACTTGAGAATGAACCATGGAGGTTCGAAACGCCGTGCAAATTATACAAATAAGTGTAATACACTCTATAGTAAATCACTTCTTTTCTTCACCTTAAAAGTACGAAAATGAGTTTTGGATAACTCCTATTCCAATTAAGCCCTGATGCTAAGAAAATAGTTAGAGGGATAGAAGCCCTAAACCAGAAAATAATAAATACAGAATATGCGGTCATATTCAATGAAACATATATATATATATATATATATATATATATATATATATATATATATATATATATATATATATATATATTCATCATGCAATTTTAAACTTTCTAGTTATTCTATCAATTAATAATTAGGTCAGTGTTATTTTCTTGTTTCAATAAGGGATTATTAAAAAAAATGTTGATTAATTATTTATTATTTCTGACATGTGTTTCACAAATATATGTAATGAAAACTGTGCCAAAGTAACATCTCGAAATCAGAAATAACATTATAAATCATAATTTTGTATTTTTTTTGTATTTTTATAATGAATGGAGATGTGTGATGCATATATAGCAAATTTCCCAAATTAGTTAGAACTGTGATAACTAGTTAAGGAAATTCCTCAAATTCCTTTGGTGAACAGAATGTTTGTTTATTATTTTATTTCCTGTTCAGCTTACAAAAGGGTAAACTAGAGTTTTTAAGAATTTTGTTCATTAAATTCTAAAGTAATAAATGTGATAATTTAAGAAAAAAAACTCACACAGCAACATGATATATAGAGATACACATAACTCCACCACTGTTAACAGTGTCACCACCTGGAGAGTTACACATAACTCCACGACTGGTAACAGTGCCACCACCTGGAGAGTTACACATAACTCCACGACTGGTAACAGTGTCACCATCTGGAGAGTTACACATAACTCCACGACTGGTAACAGTGCCACCACCTGGAGAGTTACACATAACTCCACGACTGGTAACAGTGTCACCATCTGGAGAGTTACACATAACTCCACGACTGGTAACAGTGTCACCACCTGGAGAGTTACACATAACTCCACCACTGGTAACAGTGTCACCATCTGGAGAGTTACACATAACTCCTCCACTGGAAACAGTGTCACCATATGGAGAGTTACACATAACTCCACGACTGGTAACAGTGTGACCATCTGGAGAGTTACACATAACTCCACGACTGGTAACAGTGTCACCATCTGGAGAGTTACACATAACTCCACCACTGGTAACAGTGTCACCATCTGGAGAGTTACACATAACTCCACGACTGGTAACAGTGTCACCATCTGGAGAGTTACACATAACTCCACGACTGGTAACAGTGTCACCATCTGGAGAGTTACACATAACTCCACCACTGGTAACTGTCACCATCTGGAGAGTTACACATAACTCCACCACTGGTAACAGTGCCACCATCTGGCAAGATGTATATGTTCATAACTCTACTTATATATAAGTTTACATCAAATATAAACAGTCAAGTGATAAGCAAACAAGCTAAATATTACCAGATTCTATAATAGGTCCGTTGTATCCAGCACCACCATGTAATACAATGATGGAAAGTTTCACATTACAGACAGTTTTGCCTAAATATTTCTTTGGTGAAATTAATATTTAACATATTAAAAACCTGAGGTAAACCTACTTATCACTTGATGGTTGTTGATGATACAGATTAATCCTGGTTTATTGAATAATATAACTGTGTTCAATTAATCTAACTAAGCTATGAGAGGATCGACAACATCTCTTGCCTAAACTGAGAACAGGATGTTATGTTGCTAATACTCTTTTAAATAATACATATAAATGATTGATAATGCACAAGCCTGCGTCATTATTACTGTCATGTTTTCGTAGACAGATTCTGTACATTTTCAAGGAGTTGAATTCAAATCTGTATTTGGTTACCTATGATCAGCTCAAGTTTTCTCGTAATCTAATTTTATTCAGATAAAAGCCTACCTCTTCAGTTTTGTTTATGTCTGTAAGAATATGAATGCAGGGAGGCTAGTCCAAATACCCGGGTTGTCTTTGTGGGAGAGTGGAGAAGTGACAAACACTATGAGTGTAGTGGAGGCCATCTCCAGAAGCCCTTCAACCTGCCTCACATAATGTGGCTGCTCAACCTCTAGTCTGTCCTCCTCAAATTACACTGCCACCTCTTTGTGAAACGTGAATTGATGAAAAAGAATCAAGATCATGAATAAAGAAAGTCTAACTTTTGTTTTCACAGAACATAAATGTTCATATTAAAGTGATGCTAAATTGTATGCAGGAATTTATGATGGCTCTGAGAAAGGACGACCATAGGAAAGAGTAATGAGTGAGACGGAGAGGAATGCAAGGCAAGCCTTCAAATCAGAAGTGAATAAATTTCCTGGAACCGCAGAATTTCAGAATTCGTGCACTTTGTTGAAGAACTGATAAAGAGTGTTAAGTCTGGAACATGGATGTTGAAGAATTGATAAAAAGTATTAAGTCTGGAACATGAATGTTGAAGAACTGATAAAAAATATCAAGTCTGGGAGCATTGATGTCAGTATAATTGTATTTTCTCAGATCTCATCTGAATTATTTCCCTGAGAACTGTTGTTGACTAGAGTGAGGAACAAGGGGGGGGCAGGTTCCACCAAGATATTCTTACTATGTAAGGAAGGTACCAGAGACGACGGCACATTAACATGTTAGCCCGCTGACCTTACCACTACAAAACACAAACCAAAATCATTGAAGACAACTTTTCTTACACATTAATGTATATTGCTATTGAGAATTTTAACCTAAAGACAAAGTTTTATGAGATACTGGAATTGGTGAAAATCTAAGCTGATTGAGCGAAACCTTTGCAATATTTTAGTTCAGTGCAGCGGTGTAATTTAGATTCAGAGCAAAAAAATAAACTCTGACAATAGAAAACATATTTCAAAATGCAGGCATGTGCAATTTCTTAAATTCAACAGGAACTATATTAAGGCATTTCTTGAATTATATGTGTCATTATAATAAGTTAATTAAAACATGATCAATATTAAAATTTTAAATTGAGTCGGGAAACATATTGACCAAAATATATTGGCTGACATTACTAATCTTTTTGACCCATATAAATAATATATAGAAATCAGATCCTGTGAAAAATAAAAAAAAGTATATTGAATAACATGTTAAACACATTGTTAAATATCAGTGATAAACACATATCGTCCTCAGCTCTATAGTCACCAGCAGATTACAGAGATAACTGATGTCAAGTGGCCATGGACCACACAACTCATTAACTGTAGATATCTTATGCTAACTAGGCCATGAAAACACAACAGATCAACCAGGGCTAGCTGATACCAACTGACCATGACAGCCTATCCTCCTGTTTTGGTGGTACTTATAATATCGATTAGGACCATATATTTTTTTTTTTGCAAGAATATTCCTTCGCGGGCCCTAAGCCTCTGGCTGGCCCACTAAATGTTGCTTGTTTCTGTTTTACTTGGGCGAAGTATGAGTATTTATGACTCGTATGGTCGCTTCAGTAAGATTTTGCCATATGTGTTTAACAACTTCTTCTGCTCTGTTGAATTAAGTTGAAATCTTAATGGGTTTGTAACTGTGCACTGTGTTAGATAATGTTGACGTGGTCTGTTGTGTGTGTAACTATGCACTGTGTTAGATAATGTTCACGTGGTCTGTTGTGGTTGTAACTGTGCACTGTGTTAGATAATGTTCCAGTGGTCTGTTGTGGTTGTAACTGTGCACTGTGTTAGATAATGTTCCAGTGGTCTGTTGTGTGTGTAACTGTGCACTGTGTTAGATAATGTTCCAGTGGTCTGTTGTGTGTGTGACTATGCACTGTGTTAGATAATGTTCCAGTGGTCTGTTGGGCATTTCTCCACAGTGCATTAGGACCATAGTACATATACAAACGAACAACGCAATTATAAAGTAGAAATTTCTACTAATTTGGCCAAACCGGAATTGGTTTTCTATTTATGTTGCAAAGACAAGCTAAGCTACCTTAACTTATTCTCCATAGGCCTAATACACGCTACCTGAGGCATAATATAGTACATATGTGTTCTATACTAGGCCTTGGAATATTTAAGTTTGTTTTTCAGCGTCATTTTTTTCGGAATATATAGAGTGAATAGTACCAAATTCTACTGTCCAATTGCTTAGTACGTCAATATTTGTACTATTGCGCACATAGTTACAACCACTACTATCTAAACAGGAGGATGGGTTGACCATGAACACACAACTGATCAACCAGGACTAGCTGAGGCCAGCTAACGTCTGACACACAGCTCAACAACCATGGCCATCTGAGGCCAACTTACCATGAACACAGCTCAACAATCATGGTTAGCTGAGGCCAGCTAACCATGAACACAGCTCAACAATCATGGTTAGCTGAGGCCAGCTAACCATGAACACAGCTCAACAATCATGGTTAGCTGAGGCCAGCAACCATGAACACAGCTCAACAATCATGGTTAGCTGAGGCCAGCTAACCATGAACACAGCTCACCAATCACGGTTAGCTGAGACCAGCAACCATGAACACACAGCTTAACAGTTTACCATGAACACAGCTCAACAATCATGATTAGCTGAGGCCAGCTAACCATGTACACACAGCTTAATAACCATGGCTAGCTGACGCCAACTAACCATGACCACACAGCTCAACAACTAGAGAGCTAAGATGACATTATTTATATTACTCGTCAACAAGTAATGACTTTTCAAATAAGGACAGACATACAGCTCATTCTTTTAACCAACTTACAATACTGAGAACAGTACATATTATGTTACAAGATCATGGGAATTCATTCACGGTAATGTTAAAACAGAATAGTTACTCACAAGTACAAGTTAAGTTGCATCTTAGTAATCACAAGGGAACAACCTAATCATGCTAATATCAAGACATACGAACACAAAATATTATTTAAGTTATCAATATGCTAACCATGATAATCAAGCTACAGTGAAAAATTACTTTAAGTAAACCATTTATTATATTAAATTAAAAGCACTCTAGTGCTAAGTAGAAGTCCATATATACTAATAAATAACCTTCCAAGTGTTAAGACTGGTACAGGAATAGTTATACACAAGCACACCAGTGTTAAGACTTAAAATAAATAAAAATAATAAATGTTTATTCATGTAAGGTACATACATACAAGAGGTTTTACAAAAATTGATAGATTTATAGATAGAGCTAGTACATACAATGCCTAAAGCCACTATTGTATAACTATTGTATAACTTGGTACAGGAATGGTTATACACAAGCACACCAGTGTTAAGACTGGTACAGGTATAGTTATACACAAGCACACCAGTGATAAGACTTGGTACAGGAATAGTTATACACAAGCACACCAGTGATAAGACTTGGTACAGGAAGAGTTATACACTAGAACACCAGTGTTCAGACTTGGTACAGGAATAGTTATACACAAGCACACTAGTGTTAAGACTGGTACAGGAATAGTTATACACAAGCACACTAGTGTTAAGACTGGTACAGGAATAGTTATACACTAGAACACCAGTGTTAAGACTTGGTACAGATATAGTTATACACAAGCACACCAGTGTTAAGACTGGTACAGGAATAGTTATACACAAGCACACCAGTGTTAAGACTGGTACAGGAATAGTTATACACAAGCACACCAGTGTTAAGACTGGTACAGGAATAGTTATACACAAGCACACCAGTGTTAAGACTTGGTACAGGAATAGTTATACACTAGAACACCAGTGTTAAGACTGGTACAGGAATAGTTATACACAAGCACACCAGTGTTAAGACTTGGTACAGGAATAGTTATTCACTAGAACACTAGTGGGTCATATTACGGAAAAATGTGATAAATGAAGAATGATTCGATTTCAATCAAACTTTTTTGATTAGCTTTATATAAAATTTGGTTCAACTTGCTCATCTCTCAGCATTATAGCATAAATAGGAAGGGAGAAAAAAAATATTCAATTTTGTGTCAAAAAATTTCCAAAATGGAAAAAAATTAACATCAAGTGTCAAATGCCAGCTACTGTGAGTCAGGGGATATGGTGAAAAGTGCCAGCTACTGTGGGTAAAGGAGATATGGTGTCAAGTGCCAGCTACTGTGAGTCAGGGGATATGGTGTCAAGTGCCAGCTACTGTGAGTCAAGGGGATATGGTGTCAAGTGCCAGCTACTGTGAGTCAGGGGATATGGTGTCAAGTGCCAGCTACTGTGAGTCAGGGGATATGGTGTCAAGTACCAGGTACTGTGAGTCAGGGGATATGGTGTCAAATGCCAGCTACTGTGAGTCAGGGGATATGGTGTCAAGTGCCAGCTACTGTGAGTCAGGGGATATGGTGTCAAGTGCCAGCTACTGTGAGTCAGGGGATATGGTGTCAAATGCCAGCTACTGTGAGTCAGGGGATATGGTGACATGTGCCAGCAACTGTGAGTCAAGGAAATATGGTGTCAAGTGCCAGCTACTGTGAGTCAGGGGATATGGTGTCAAGTGCCAGCTACTGTGAGTCAGGGGATATGGTGTCAAGTACCAGCTACTGTGAGTCAGGGGATATGGTGTCAAGTGCCAGCTACTGTGAGTCAGGGGATATGGTGTCAAGTGCCAGCTACTGTGGGTCAAGGGGATATGGTGTCAAGTGCCAGCTACTGTGAGTCAGGGGATATGGTGTCAAGTGCCAGCTACTGTGAGTCAGGGGATATGGTGTCAAGTACCAGCTACTGTGAGTCAGGGGATATGGTGTCAAATGCCAGACACTGTGAGTCAGGGGATATGGTGTCAAGTGCCAGCTACTGTGAGTTAGGGGATATGGTGTCAAGTGCCAGCTACTGTGAGTCAGGGGATATGGTGTCAAATGCCAGCTACTGTGAGTCAGGGGATATGGTGACAAGTGCCAGCTACTGTGAGTGAAGGGGATATGGTGTCAAGTGCCAGCTACTGTGAGTCAGGGGATATGGTGTCAAGTGCCAGCTACTGTGAGTCAGGGGATATGGTGTCAAGTACCAGCTACTGTGAGTCAGGGGATATGGTGTCAAATGCCAGCTACTGTGAGTCAGGGGATATGGTGTCAAATGCCAGCTACTGTGAGTCAGGGGATATGGTGACAAGTGCCAGCTACTGTGAGTCAAGGGGATATGGTGTCAAGTGCCAGCTACTGTGAGTCAGGGGATATGGTGTAAAGTGCCAGCTACTGTGAGTCATGGGATATGGTGTCAAATGCCAGCTACTGTGAGTCAGGGGATATGGTGACAAGTGCCAGCTACTGTGAGTCAAGGGGATATGGTGTCAAGTGCCAGCTACTGTGAGTCAGGGGATATGGTGTCAAGAACCAGCTACTGTGAGTCAGGGAATATGGTGTCAAGTGCCAGATACTGTGAGTCAGGGGATATGGTGTCAAGTGCCAGCTGCTGTGGGTCAAGGGGATATGGTGTCAAGTGCCAGCTACTGTGAGTCAGGGGATATGGTGTCAAGTGCCACCTGCTGTGAGTCAGGGGATATGGTGCCAAGTGCCAGCTACTGTGAGTCAGGGGATATGATGTCAAGTACCAGCTACTGTGAGTCAGGGGATATGGTGTCAAGTGCCAGCTACTGTGAGTCAGGGGATATGGTGTCAAGTACCAGCTACTGTGAGTCAGGGGATATGGTGTCAAGTGCCAGCTACGGTGAGTCAGGGGAAATGGTGCCAAATGCCAGCTACTGTGAGTCAGGGGATATCGTGACAAGTACCAGCTACTGTGAGTCAAAGGGATATGGTGTCAAGTGCCAGCTACTGTGAGTCAGGGGATATGGTGTCAAGTGCCAGGTACTGTAAGACAGGGGATATGGTGACAAGTACCAGCTACTGTGAGTCAAGGGGATATGGTGTCAAGTACCAGCTACTGTGAGTCAGGGGATATGGTGTCAAGTGCCAGCTACTATGAGTCAGGGGATATGGTGTCAAGTGCCAGCTACTGTGAGTCAGGGGATATGGTGTCAAGTGCCAACTACTGTGAGTCAGGGGATATGGTGTCAAATGCCAGCTACTGTGAGTCAGGGGATATGGTGACAAGTGCCAGCTACTGTGAGTCAAGGGGATATGGTGTCAAGTGCCAGCTACTGTGAGTCAGGGGATATGGTGTCAAGTGCCAGCTACTGTGAGTCAGGGGATATGGTGTCAAGTACCAGCTTCTGTGAGTCAGGGCATATGGTGTCAAGTGCCAGCTACTGTGAGTCAGAGGATATGGTGTCAAGTGCCACCTGCTGTGGGTCAAGGGGATTTGGTGTCAAGTGCCAGCTGCTGTGGGTCAAGTGGATTTGGTGTCAAGTGCCAGCGACTGTGAGTCAGGGGATATGGTGTCAAGTGCCAGCTACTGTGAGTCAGGGGATATGGTGTCAAGTGCCAGCTACTGTGAGTCAGGGATATGGTGTCAAGTACCAGCTACTGTGAGTCAGGGGATATGGTGTCAAATGCCAGCTACTGTTAGTCAGGGGATATGGTGTCAAGTGCCAGCAACTGTGAGTCAGGGGATATGGTGTCAAGTGCCAGCTACTGTGAGTCAGGGGATATGGTGTCAAGTACCAGCTACTGTGAGTCAGGGGATATGGTGTCAAGTGCCAGCTACTGTGAGTCAGGGGATATGGTGTCAAGTGCCAGCTACTGTGGGTCAAGGGGATATAGTGTCAAGTGCCAGCTACTGTGAGTCAGGGGATATGGTGTCAAGTGCCAGCTACTGTGAGTCAGGGGATATGGTGTCAAGTACCAGCTACTGTGAGTCAGGGGATATGGTGTCAAATGCCAGCTACTGTGAGTCAGGGGATATGGTGTCAAGTGCCAGCTACTGTGAGTTAGGGGATATGGTGTCAAGTGCCAGCTACTGTGATTCAGGGGATATGGTGTCAAATGCCAGCTACTGTGAGTCAGGGGAAATGGTGACAAGTGCCAGCTACTGTGAGTCAAGGGGATATGGTGTCAAGTGCCAGCTACTGTGAGTCAGGGGATATGGTGTCAAGTGCCAGCTACTGTGAGTCAGGGGATATGGTGTCAAGTACCAGCTACTGTGAGTCAGGGGATATGGTGTCAAATGCCAGCTACTGTGAGTCAGGGGATATGGTGTCAAATGCCAGCTACTGTGAGTCAGGGGATATGGTGACAAGTGCCAGCTACTGTGAGTCAAGGGGATATGGTGTCAAGTGCCAGCTACTGTGAGTCAGGGGATATGGTGTAAAGTGCCAGCTACTGTGAGTCATGGGATATGGTGTCAAATGCCAGCTACTGTGAGTCAGGGGATATGGTGACGAGTGCCAGCTACTGTGAGTCAGGGAATATGGTGTCAAGTGCCAGATACTGTGAGTCAGGGAATATGGTGTCAAGTGCCAGCTACTGTGAGTCAGGGGATATGGTGTCAAGTGCCACCTGCTGTGAGTCAGGGGATATGGTGCCAAGTGCCAGCTACTGTGAGTCAGGGGATATGATGTCAAGTACCAGCTACTGTGAGTCGGGATATGGTGTCAAGTGCCAGCTACTGTGTCAGGGTGTATGGTGTCAAGTGCCAGCTACTGTGAGTCAGGGGATATGGTGTCAAGTACCAGCTACTGTGAGTCAGGGGATATGGTGTCAAGTGCCAGCTACGGTGAGTCAGGGGAAATGGTGTCAAATGCCAGCTACTGTGAGTCAGGGGATATCGTGACAAGTACCAGCTACTGTGAGTCAAGGGGATATGGTGTCAAGTGCCAGCTAATGTGAGTCAGGGGATATGGTGTCAAGTGCCAGTTACTGTAAGACAGGGGATATGGTGACAAGTACCAGCTACTGTGAGTCAAGGGGATATGGTGTCAAGTACCAGCTACTGTGAGTCAGGGGATATTGTGTCAAGTGCCAGCTACTATGAGTCAGGGGATATGGTGTCAAGTGCCAGCTACTGTGAGTCAGGGGATATGGTGTCAAGTGCCAACTACTGTGAGTCAGGGGATATGGTGTCAAATGCCAGCTACTGTGAGTCAGGGGATATGGTGACAAGTGCCAGCTACTGTGAGTCAAGGGGATATGGTGTCAAGTGCCAGCTACTGTGAGTCAGGGGATATGGTGTCAAGTGCCAGCTACTGTGAGTCAGGGGATATGGTGTCAAGTACCAGCTTCTGTGAGTCAGGGCATATGGTGTCAAGTGCCAGCTACTGTGAGTCAGGGGATATGGTGTCAAGTGCCACCTGCTGTGGGTCAAGGGGATTTGGTGTCAAGTGCCAGCTGCTGTGGGTCAAGTGGATTTGGTGTCAAGTGCCAGCTACTGTGAGTCAGGGGATATGGTGTCAAGTGCCAGCTACTGTGAGTCAGGGGATATGGTGTCAAGTGCCAGCTACTGTGAGTCAGGGATATGGTGTCAAGTACCAGCTACTGTGAGTCAGGGGATATGGTGTCAAATGCCAGCTACTGTGAGTCAGGGGATATGGTGTCAAGTGCCAGCAACTGTGAGTCAGGGGATATGGTGTCAAGTGCCAGCTACTGTGAGTCAGGGGATATGGTGTAAAATGCCTGCTACTGTGAGTCAGGGGATATGGTGACAAGTGCCAGCTACTGTGAGTCAAGGGGATATGGTGTCAAGTGCCAGCTACTGTGAGTCAGGGGATATGGTGTCAAGTGCCAGCTACTGTGAGTCATGGGATATGGTGTCAAGTGCCAGCTACTGTGAGTCAGGGGATATGGTGTCAAGTACCAGCTACTGTGAGTCAGGGGATATGGTGTCAAATGCCAGCTACTGTGAGTCAGGGGATATGGTGTCAAGTGCCAGCTACTGTGAGTCAGGGGATATGGTGTCAAGTGCCAGGTACTGTAAGACAGGGGATATGGTGACAAGTACCAGCTACTGTGAGTCAAGGGGATATGGTGTCAAGTACCAGCTACTGTGAGTCAGGGGATATGGTGTCAAGTGCCAGCTACTATGAGTCAGGGGATATGGTGTCAAGTGCCAGCTACTGTGAGTCAGGGGATATGGTGTCAAGTGCCAACTACTGTGAGTCAGGGGATATGGTGTCAAATGCCAGCTACTGTGAGTCAGGGGATATGGTGACAAGTGCCAGCTACTGTGAGTCAAGGGGATATGGTGTCAAGTGCCAGCTACTGTGAGTCAGGGGATATGGTGTCAAGTGCCAGCTACTGTGAGTCAGGGGATATGGTGTCAAGTACCAGCTTCTGTGAGTCAGGGCATATGGTGTCAAGTGCCAGCTACTGTGAGTCAGAGGATATGGTGTCAAGTGCCACCTGCTGTGGGTCAAGGGGATTTGGTGTCAAGTGCCAGCTGCTGTGGGTCAAGTGGATTTGGTGTCAAGTGCCAGCTACTGTGAGTCAGGGGATATGGTGTCAAGTGCCAGCTACTGTGAGTCAGGGGATATGGTGTCAAGTGCCAGCTACTGTGAGTCAGGGATATGGTGTCAAGTACCAGCTACTGTGAGTCAGGGGATATGGTGTCAAATGCCAGCTACTGTTAGTCAGGGGATATGGTGTCAAGTGCCAGCAACTGTGAGTCAGGGGATATGGTGTCAAGTGCCAGCTACTGTGAGTCAGGGGATATGGTGTCAAGTACCAGCTACTGTGAGTCAGGGGATATGGTGTCAAGTGCCAGCTACTGTGAGTCAGGGGATATGGTGTCAAGTGCCAGCTACTGTGGGTCAAGGGGATATGGTGTCAAGTGCCAGCTACTGTGAGTCAGGGGATATGGTGTCAAGTGCCAGCTACTGTGAGTCAGGGGATATGGTGTCAAGTACCAGCTACTGTGAGTCAGGGGATATGGTGTCAAATGCCAGCTACTGTGAGTCAGGGGATATGGTGTCAAGTGCCAGCTACTGTGAGTTAGGGGATATGGTGTCAAGTGCCAGCTACTGTGATTCAGGGGATATGGTGTCAAATGCCAGCTACTGTGAGTCAGGGGAAATGGTGACAAGTGCCAGCTACTGTGAGTCAAGGGGATATGGTGTCAAGTGCCAGCTACTGTGAGTCAGGGGATATGGTGTCAAGTGCCAGCTACTGTGAGTCAGGGGATATGGTGTCAAGTACCAGCTACTGTGAGTCAGGGGATATGGTGTCAAATGCCAGCTACTGTGAGTCAGGGGATATGGTGTCAAATGCCAGCTACTGTGAGTCAGGGGATATGGTGTAAAGTGCCAGCTACTGTGAGTCATGGGATATGGTGTCAAATGCCAGCTACTGTGAGTCAGGGGATATGGTGACGAGTGCCAGCTACTGTGAGTCAAGGGGATATGGTGCCAAGTGCCAGCTACTGTGAGTCAGGGGATATGGTGTAAAGTGCCAGCTACTGTGAGTCATGGGATATGGTGTCAAATGCCAGCTACTGTGAGTCAGGGGATATGGTGACGAGTGCCAGCTACTGTGAGTCAAGGGGATATGGTGCCAAGTGCCAGCTACTGTGAGTCAGGGGATATGGTGTCAAGTACCAGCTACTGTGAGTCAGGGAATATGGTGTCAAGTGCCAGATACTGTGAGTCAGGGAATATGGTGTCAAGTGCCAGCTACTGTGAGTCAGGGGATATGGTGTCAAGTGCCACCTGCTGTGAGTCAGGGGATATGGTGCCAAGTGCCAGCTACTGTGAGTCAGGGGATATGATGTCAAGTACCAGCTACTGTGAGTCGGGATATGGTGTCAAGTGCCAGCTACTGTGTCAGGGTGTATGGTGTCAAGTGCCAGCTACTGTGAGTCAGGGGATATGGTGTCAAGTACCAGCTACTGTGAGTCAGGGGATATGGTGTCAAGTGCCAGCTACGGTGAGTCAGGGGAAATGGTGTCAAATGCCAGCTACTGTGAGTCAGGGGATATCGTGACAAGTACCAGCTACTGTGAGTCAAGGGGATATGGTGTCAAGTGCCAGCTAATGTGAGTCAGGGGATATGGTGTCAAGTGCCAGTTACTGTAAGACAGGGGATATGGTGACAAGTACCAGCTACTGTGAGTCAAGGGGATATGGTGTCAAGTACCAGCTACTGTGAGTCAGGGGATATTGTGTCAAGTGCCAGCTACTATGAGTCAGGGGATATGGTGTCAAGTGCCAGCTACTGTGAGTCAGGGGATATGGTGTCAAGTGCCAACTACTGTGAGTCAGGGGATATGGTGTCAAATGCCAGCTACTGTGAGTCAGGGGATATGGTGACAAGTGCCAGCTACTGTGAGTCAAGGGGATATGGTGTCAAGTGCCAGCTACTGTGAGTCAGGGGATATGGTGTCAAGTGCCAGCTACTGTGAGTCAGGGGATATGGTGTCAAGTACCAGCTTCTGTGAGTCAGGGCATATGGTGTCAAGTGCCAGCTACTGTGAGTCAGGGGATATGGTGTCAAGTGCCACCTGCTGTGGGTCAAGGGGATTTGGTGTCAAGTGCCAGCTGCTGTGGGTCAAGTGGATTTGGTGTCAAGTGCCAGCTACTGTGAGTCAGGGGATATGGTGTCAAGTGCCAGCTACTGTGAGTCAAGGGATATGGTGTCAAGTGCCAGCTACTGTGAGTCAGGGATATGGTGTCAAGTACCAGCTACTGTGAGTCAGGGGATATGGTGTCAAATGCCAGCTACTGTGAGTCAGGGGATATGGTGTCAAGTGCCAGCAACTGTGAGTCAGGGGATATGGTGTCAAGTGCCAGCTACTGTGAGTCAGGGGATATGGTGTAAAATGCCAGCTACTGTGAGTCAGGGGATATGGTGACAAGTGCCAGCTACTGTGAGTCAAGGGGATATGGTGTCAAGTGCCAGCTACTGTGAGTCAGGGGATATGGTGTCAAGTGCCAGCTACTGTGAGTCATGGGATATGGTGTCAAGTGCCAGCTACTGTGAGTCAGGGGATATGGTGTCAAGTACCAGCTACTGTGAGTCAGGGGATATGGTGTCAAATGCCAGCTACTGTGAGTCAGGGGATATGGTGTCAAGTGCCAGCTACTGTGAGTTAGGGGATATGGTGTCAAGTGCCAGCTACTGTGAGTCAGGGGATATGGTGTCAAATGCCAGCTACTGTGAGTCAGGGGATATGGTGACAAGTGCCAGCTACTGTGAGTCAAGGGGATATGGTGTCAAGTGCCAGCTACTGTGAGTCAGGGGATATGGTGTCAAGTGCCAGCTACTGTGAGTCAGGGGATATGGTGTCAAGTACCAGCTACTGTGAGTCAGGGGATATGGTGTCAAATGCCAGCTACTGTGAGTCAGGGGATATGGTGTCAAATGCCAGCTACTGTGAGTCAGGGGATATGGTGACAAGTACCAGCTACTGTGAGTCAAGGGGATATGGTGTCAAGTGCCAGCTACTGTGAGTCAGGGGATATGGTGTAAAGTGCCAGCTACTGTGAGTCAGGGGATATGGTGTCAAGTGCCAGCTACTGTGAGTCAGGGGATATGGTGTCAAGTGCCAGCTACTGTGGGTCAAGGGGATATGGTGTCAAGTGCCAGCTACTGTGAGTCAGGGGATATGGTGTCAAGTGCCAGCTACTGTGAGTCAGGGGATATGGTGTCAAGTACCAGCTACTGTGAGTCAGGGGATATGGTGTCAAATGCCAGCTACTGTGAGTCAGGGGATATGGTGTCAAGTGCCAGCTACTGTGAGTTAGGGGATATGGTGTCAAGTGCCAGCTACTGTGATTCAGGGGATATGGTGTCAAATGCCAGCTACTGTGAGTCAGGGGAAATGGTGACAAGTGCCAGCTACTGTGAGTCAAGGGGATATGGTGTCAAGTGCCAGCTACTGTGAGTCAGGGGATATGGTGTCAAGTGCCAGCTACTGTGAGTCAGGGGATATGGTGTCAAGTACCAGCTACTGTGAGTCAGGGGATATGGTGTCAAATGCCAGCTACTGTGAGTCAGGGGATATGGTGTCAAATGCCAGCTACTGTGAGTCAGGGGATATGGTGTAAAGTGCCAGCTACTGTGAGTCATGGGATATGGTGTCAAATGCCAGCTACTGTGAGTCAGGGGATATGGTGACGAGTGCCAGCTACTGTGAGTCAAGGGGATATGGTGCCAAGTGCCAGCTACTGTGAGTCAGGGGATATGGTGTAAAGTGCCAGCTACTGTGAGTCATGGGATATGGTGTCAAATGCCAGCTACTGTGAGTCAGGGGATATGGTGACGAGTGCCAGCTACTGTGAGTCAAGGGGATATGGTGCCAAGTGCCAGCTACTGTGAGTCAGGGGATATGGTGTCAAGTACCAGCTACTGTGAGTCAGGGAATATGGTGTCAAGTGCCAGATACTGTGAGTCAGGGAATATGGTGTCAAGTGCCAGCTACTGTGAGTCAGGGGATATGGTGTCAAGTGCCACCTGCTGTGAGTCAGGGGATATGGTGCCAAGTGCCAGCTACTGTGAGTCAGGGGATATGATGTCAAGTACCAGCTACTGTGAGTCGGGATATGGTGTCAAGTGCCAGCTACTGTGTCAGGGTGAATGGTGTCAAGTGCCAGCTACTGTGAGTCAGGGGATATGGTGTCAAGTACCAGCTACTGTGAGTCAGGGGATATGGTGTCAAGTGCCAGCTACGGTGAGTCAGGGGAAATGGTGTCAAATGCCAGCTACTGTGAGTCAGGGGATATCGTGACAAGTACCAGCTACTGTGAGTCAAGGGGATATGGTGTCAAGTGCCAGCTAATGTGAGTCAGGGGATATGGTGTCAAGTGCCAGTTACTGTAAGACAGGGGATATGGTGACAAGTACCAGCTACTGTGAGTCAAGGGGATATGGTGTCAAGTACCAGCTACTGTGAGTCAGGGGATATTGTGTCAAGTGCCAGCTACTATGAGTCAGGGGATATGGTGTCAAGTGCCAGCTACTGTGAGTCAGGGGATATGGTGTCAAGTGCCAACTACTGTGAGTCAGGGGATATGGTGTCAAATGCCAGCTACTGTGAGTCAGGGGATATGGTGACAAGTGCCAGCTACTGTGAGTCAAGGGGATATGGTGTCAAGTGCCAGCTACTGTGAGTCAGGGGATATGGTGTCAAGTGCCAGCTACTGTGAGTCAGGGGATATGGTGTCAAGTACCAGCTTCTGTGAGTCAGGGCATATGGTGTCAAGTGCCAGCTACTGTGAGTCAGGGGATATGGTGTCAAGTGCCACCTGCTGTGGGTCAAGGGGATTTGGTGTCAAGTGCCAGCTGCTGTGGGTCAAGTGGATTTGGTGTCAAGTGCCAGCTACTGTGAGTCAGGGGATATGGTGTCAAGTGCCAGCTACTGTGAGTCAAGGGATATGGTGTCAAGTGCCAGCTACTGTGAGTCAGGGATATGGTGTCAAGTACCAGCTACTGTGAGTCAGGGGATATGGTGTCAAATGCCAGCTACTGTGAGTCAGGGGATATGGTGTCAAGTGCCAGCAACTGTGAGTCAGGGGATATGGTGTCAAGTGCCAGCTACTGTGAGTCAGGGGATATGGTGTAAAATGCCAGCTACTGTGAATCAGGGGATATGGTGACAAGTGCCAGCTACTGTGAGTCAAGGGGATATGGTGTCAAGTGCCAGCTACTGTGAGTCAGGGGATATGGTGTCAAGTGCCAGCTACTGTGAGTCATGGGATATGGTGTCAAGTGCCAGCTACTGTGAGTCAGGGGATATGGTGTCAAGTACCAGCTACTGTGAGTCAGGGGATATGGTGTCAAATGCCAGCTACTGTGAGTCAGGGGATATGGTGTCAAGTGCCAGCTACTGTGAGTTAGGGGATATGGTGTCAAGTGCCAGCTACTGTGAGTCAGGGGATATGGTGTCAAATGCCAGCTACTGTGAGTCAGGGGATATGGTGACAAGTGCCAGCTACTGTGAGTCAAGGGGATATGGTGTCAAGTGCCAGCTACTGTGAGTCAGGGGATATGGTGTCAAGTGCCAGCTACTGTGAGTCAGGGGATATGGTGTCAAGTACCAGCTACTGTGAGTCAGGGGATATGGTGTCAAATGCCAGCTACTGTGAGTCAGGGGATATGGTGTCAAATGCCAGCTACTGTGAGTCAGGGGATATGGTGACAAGTACCAGCTACTGTGAGTCAAGGGGATATGGTGTCAAGTGCCAGCTACTGTGAGTCAGGGGATATGGTGTAAAGTGCCAGCTACTGTGAGTCATGGGATATGGTGTCAAATGCCAGCTACTGTGAGTCAGGGGATATGGTGACAAGTGCCAGCTACTGTGAGTCAAGGGGATATGGTGTCAAGTGCCAGCTACTGTGAGTCAGGGGATATGGTGTCAAGTACCAGCTACTGTGAGTCAGGGGATATGGTGTCAAGTGCCAGATACTGTGAGTCAGGGGATATGGTGTCAAGTGCCAGCTGCTGTGGGTCAAGGGGATATGGTGTCAAGTGCCAGCTACTGTGAGTCAGGGGATATGGTGTCAAGTGCCACCTGCTGTGAGTCAGGGGATATGGTGCCAAGTGCCAGCTACTGTGAGTCAGGGGATATGATGTCAAGTACCAGCTACTGTGAGTCAGGGGATATGGTGTCAAGTGCCAGCTACTGTGTCAGGGTGTATGGTGTCAAGTGCCAGCTACTGTGAGTCAGGGGATATGGTGTCAGGTACCAGCTACTGTGAGTCAGGGGATATGGTGTCAAGTGCCAGCTACGGTGAGTCAGGGGAAATGGTGTCAAATGCCAGCTACTGTGAGTCAGGGGATATCGTGACAAGTACCAGCTACTGTGAGTCAAGGGGATATGGGGTCAAGTGCCAGCTACTGTGAGTCAGGGGATATGGTGTCAAGTGCCAGCTACTGTAAGACAGGGGATATGGTGACAAGTACCAGCTACTGTGAGTCAAGGGGATATGGTGTCAAGTACCAGCTACTGTGAGTCAGGGGATATGGTGTCAAGTGCCAGCTACTATGAGTCAGGGGATATGGTGTCAAGTGCCAGCTACTGTGAGTCAGGGGATATGGTGTCAAGTGCCAACTACTGTGAGTCAGGGGATATGGTGTCAAATGCCAGCTACTGTGAGTCAGGGGATATGGTGACAAGTGCCAGCTACTGTGAGTCAAGGGGATATGGTGTCAAGTGCCAGCTACTGTGAGTCAGGGGATATGGTGTCAAGTGCCAGCTACTGTGAGTCAGGGGATATGGTGTCAAGTACCAGCTTCTGTGAGTCAGGGCATATGGTGTCAAGTGCCAGCTACTGTGAGTCAGGGGATATGGTGTCAAGTGCCACCTGCTGTGGGTCAAGGGGATTTGGTGTCAAGTGCCAGCTGCTGTGGGTCAAGTGGATTTGGTGTCAAGTGCCAGCTACTGAGAGTCAGGGGATATGGTGTCAAGTGCCAGCTACTGTGAGTCAGGGGATATGGTGTCAAGTGCCAGCTACTGTGAGTCAGGGATATGGTGTCAAGTACCAG
Source organism: Procambarus clarkii (assembly GCF_040958095.1). NCBI lineage: Eukaryota > Metazoa > Arthropoda > Malacostraca > Decapoda > Cambaridae > Procambarus > Procambarus clarkii. The sequence continues at coordinate 35,068,453 of NC_091200.1, forward strand.
CTACTGTGAGTCAGGGGATATGGTGTCAAATGCCAGCTACTGTGAGTCAGGGGATATGGTGTCAAGTGCCAGCAACTGTGAGTCAGGGGATATGGTGTCAAGTGCCAGCTACTGTGAGTCAGGGGATATGGTGTCAAATGCCAGCTACTGTGAGTCAGGGGATATGGTGACAAGTGCCATCTACTGTGAGTCAAGGGGATATGGTGTCAAGTGCCAGCTACTGTGAGTCAGGGGATATGGTGTCAAGTGCCAGCTACTGTGAGTCATGGGATATGGTGTCAAGTACCAGCTACTGTGAGTCAGGGAATATGGTGTCAAGTGCCAGCTACTGTGAGTCAGGGGATATGGTGTCAAGTGCTAGCTGCTGTGGGTCAAAGGGATATGGTGTCAAGTGCCAGCTACTGTGAGTCAGGGGATATGGTGTCAAGTGCCAGCTATTGTGAGTCAGGGGATATAGTGTCAAATGCCAGCTACTGTGAGTCAGGGGATATGGTGTCAAGTGCCAGCTACTGTGAGTCAGGGGATATGGTGTCAAGTGCCAGCTACTGTGAGTCAGGGGATATGGTGTCAAATGCCAGCTACTGTGAGTCAGGGGATATGGTGACAAGTGCCAGCTACTGTGAGTCAACGGGATATGGTGTCAAGTGCCAGCTACTGTGAGTCAGGGGATATGGTGCCAAGTGCCAGCTACTGTGAGTAAGGGGATATGATGTCAAGTACCAGCTACTGTGAGTCAGGGGGTATGGTGTCAAGTGCCAGCTAATGTGAGTCAGGGGATATGGTGTCAAGTGCCAGCTACTGTGAGTCAGGTGATATGGTGTCAAGTACCAGCTACTGTGAGTCAGGGGATATGGTGTCAAGTGCCAGCTACTGTGAGTCAGGGGATATGGTGTCAAGTGTCAGCTACTGTGAGTCAGGGGATATGGTGTCAAGTACCAGCTACTGTGAGTCAGGGGATATGGTGTCAAGTGCCAGCTACTGTGAGTCAGGGGATATGGTGTCAAGTGCCAGCTACGGTGAGTCAGGTGATATGGTGTCAAATGCCAGCTACTGTGAGTCAGGGGATATAGTGACAAGTACCAGCTACTGTGAGTCAAGGGGATATGGTGTCAAGTGCCAGCTACTGTGAGTCAGGGGATATGGTGTCAAGTGCCAGCTACTGTGAGTCAGGGGATATGGTGTCAAGTACCAGCTTCTGTGAGTCAGGGCATATGGTGTCAAGTGCCAGCTACTGTGAGTCAGGGGATATGGTGTCAAGTGCCACCTGCTGTGGGTCAAGGGGATTTGGTGTCAAGTGCCAGCTGCTGTGGGTCAAGTGGATTTGGTGTCAAGTGCCAGCTACTGAGAGTCAGGGGATATGGTGTCAAGTGCCAGCTACTGTGAGTCAGGGGATATGGTGTCAAGTGCCAGCTACTGTGAGTCAGGGATATGGTGTCAAGTACCAGCTACTGTGAGTCAGGGGATATGGTGTCAAATGCCAGCTACTGTGAGTCAGGGGATATGGTGTCAAGTGCCAGCAACTGTGAGTCAGGGGATATGGTGTCAAGTGCCAGCTACTGTGAGTCAGGGGATATGGTGTCAAATGCCAGCTACTGTGAGTCAGGGGATATGGTGACAAGTGCCATCTACTGTGAGTCAAGGGGATATGGTGTCAAGTGCCAGCTACTGTGAGTCAGGGGATATGGTGTCAAGTGCCAGCTACTGTGAGTCATGGGATATGGTGTCAAGTACCAGCTACTGTGAGTCAGGGAATATGGTGTCAAGTGCCAGCTACTGTGAGTCAGGGGATATGGTGTCAAGTGCTAGCTGCTGTGGGTCAAAGGGATATGGTGTCAAGTGCCAGCTACTGTGAGTCAGGGGATATGGTGTCAAGTGCCAGCTATTGTGAGTCAGGGGATATAGTGTCAAATGCCAGCTACTGTGAGTCAGGGGATATGGTGTCAAGTGCCAGCTACTGTGAGTCAGGGGATATGGTGTCAAGTGCCAGCTACTGTGAGTCAGGGGATATGGTGTCAAATGCCAGCTACTGTGAGTCAGGGGATATGGTGACAAGTGCCAGCTACTGTGAGTCAACAGGATATGGTGTCAAGTGCCAGCTACTGTGAGTCAGGGGATATGGTGCCAAGTGCCAGCTACTGTGAGTAAGGGGATATGATGTCAAGTACCAGCTACTGTGAGTCAGGGGGTATGGTGTCAAGTGCCAGCTAATGTGAGTCAGGGGATATGGTGTCAAGTGCCAGCTACTGTGAGTCAGGTGATATGGTGTCAAGTACCAGCTACTGTGAGTCAGGGGATATGGTGTCAAGTGCCAGCTACTGTGAGTCAGGGGATATGGTGTCAAGTGTCAGCTACTGTGAGTCAGGGGATATGGTGTCAAGTACCAGCTACTGTGAGTCAGGGGATATGGTGTCAAGTGCCAGCTACTGTGAGTCAGGGGATATGGTGTCAAGTGCCAGCTACGGTGAGTCAGGTGATATGGTGTCAAATGCCAGCTACTGTGAGTCAGGGGATATAGTGACAAGTACCAGCTACTGTGAGTCAAGGGGATATGGTGTCAAGTGCCAGCTACTGTGAGTCAGGGGATATAGTGTCAAGTGCCAGCTACTGTGAGACAGGGGATATGGTGTCAAGTACCAGCTGCTGTGAGTCAGGGGATATGGTGTCAAGTGCCAGCTACTCTGAGTCAGGGGATATGGTGTCAAGTGCCAGCTACTGTGAGTCAGGGGATATGGTGTCAAGTGCCAACTACTGTGAGTCAGGGGATATGGTGTCAAATGCCAGCTACTGTGAGTCAGGGGATATGGTGTCAAGTGCCAGCTACTGTGAGTCAGGGGATATGGTGTCAAGTGCCAGCTGTTGTGGGTCAAGGGGATTTGGTGTCAAGTGCCAGCTACTGTGAGTCAGGGGATATGGTGTCAAGTGCCAGCTACTGTGAGTCAGGGGATATGGTGTCAAGTGCCAGCTACTGTGAGTCAGGGGATATGGTGTCAAGTACCAGCTACTGTGAGTCAGGGGATATGGTATCAAATGCCATCTACTGTGAGTCAGGGGATATGGTGTCAAGTGCCAGCTACTGTGAGTCAGTGGATATGGTGTCAAGTGCCAGCTACTGTGAGTCAGGGGATATGGTGTCAAATGCCAGCTACTGTGAGTCAGGGGATATGGTGACAAGTGCCAGCTACTGTGAGTCAAGGGGATATGGTGTCAAGTGCCAGCTACTGTGAGTCAGGGGATATGGTGTCAAGTGCCAGCTACTGTGAGTCATGGGATATGGTGTCAAGTACCAGCTACTGTGAGTCAGGGAATATGGTGTCAAGTGCCAGCTACTGTGAGTCAGGGGATATGGTGTCAAGTGCCAGCTGCTGTGGGTCAAGGGGATATGGTGTCAAGTGCCAGCTACTGTGAGTCAGGGGATATGGTGTCAAGTGCCAGCTACTGTGAGTCAGGGGATATGGTGTCAAGTGCCAGCAACTGTGAGTCAGGGGATATGGTGTCAAGTGCCAGCTACTGTGAGTCAGGGGATATGGTGTCAAATGCCAGCTACTGTGAGTCAGGAGATATGGTGACAAGTGCCATCTACTGTGAGTCAAGGGGATATGGTGTCAAGTGCCAGCTACTGTGAGTCAGGGGATATGGTGTCAAGTGCCAGCTACTGTGAGTCATGGGATATGGTGTCAAGTACCAGCTACTGTGAGTCAGGGAATATGGTGTCAAGTGCCAGCTACTGTGAGTCAGGGGATATGGTGTCAAGTGCTAGCTGCTGTGGGTCAAAGGGATATGGTGTCAAGTGCCAGCTACTGTGAGTCAGGGGATATGGTGTCAAGTGCCAGCTACTGTGAGTCAGGGGATATGGTGTCAAGTGCCAGCTATTGTGAGTCAGGGGATATAGTGTCAAATGCCAGCTACTGTGAGTCAGGGGATATGGTGTCAAGTGCCAGCTACTGTGAGTCAGGGGATATGGTGTCAAGTGCCAGCTACTGTGAGTCAGGGGATATGGTGTCAAATGCCAGCTACTGTGAGTCAGGAGATATGGTGGCAAGTGCCATCTACTGTGAGTCAAGGGGATATGGTGTCAAGTGCCAGCTACTGTGAGTCAGGGGATATGGTGTCAAGTGCCAGCTACTGTGAGTCATGGGATATGGTGTCAAGTACCAGCTACTGTGAGTCAGGGAATATGGTGTCAAGTGCCAGCTACTGTGAGTCAGGGGATATGGTGTCAAGTGCTAGCTGCTGTGGGTCAAAGGGATATGGTGTCAAGTGCCAGCTACTGTGAGTCAGGGGATATGGTGTCAAGTGCCAGCTACTGTGAGTCAGGGGATATGGTGTCAAGTGCCAGCTATTGTGAGTCAGGGGATATAGTGTCAAATGCCAGCTACTGTGAGTCAGGGGATATGGTGTCAAGTGCCAGCTACTGTGAGTCAGGGGATATGGTGTCAAGTGCCAGCTACTGTGAGTCAGGGGATATGGTGTCAAATGCCAGCTACTGTGAGTCAGGGGATATGGTGACAAGTGCCAGCTACTGTGAGTCAACGGGATATGGTGTCAAGTGCCAGCTACTGTGAGTCAGGGGATATGGTGCCAAGTGCCAGCTACTGTGAGTAAAGGGATATGATGTCAAGTACCAGCTACTGTGAGTCAGGGGGTATGGTGTCAAGTGCCAGCTAATGTGAGTCAGGGGATATGGTGTCAAGTGCCAGCTACTGTGAGTCAGGTGATATGGTGTCAAGTACCAGCTACTGTGAGTCAGGGGATATGGTGTCAAGTGCCAGCTACTGTGAGTCAGGGGATATGGTGTCAAGTGTCAGCTACTGTGAGTCAGGGGATATGGTGTCAAGTACCAGCTACTGTGAGTCAGGGGATATGGTGTCAAGTGCCAGCTACTGTGAGTCAGGGGATATGGTGTCAAGTGCCAGCTACGGTGAGTCAGGTGATATGGTGTCAAATGCCAGCTACTGTGAGTCAGGGGATATAGTGACAAGTACCAGCTACTGTGAGTCAAGGGGATATGGTGTCAAGTGCCAGCTACTGTGAGTCAGGGGATATAGTGTCAAGTGCCAGCTACTGTGAGACAGGGGATATGGTGTCAAGTACCAGCTGCTGTGAGTCAGGGGATATGGTGTCAAGTGCCAGCTACTCTGAGTCAGGGGATATGGTGTCAAGTGCCAGCTACTGTGAGTCAGGGGATATGGTGTCAAGTGCCAACTACTGTGAGTCAGGGGATATGGTGTCAAATGCCAGCTACTGTGAGTCAGGGGATATGGTGTCAAGTGCCAGCTACTGTGAGTCAGGGGATATGGTGTCAAGTGCCAGCTGTTGTGGGTCAAGGGGATTTGGTGTCAAGTGCCAGCTACTGTGAGTCAGGGGATATGGTGTCAAGTGCCAGCTACGGTGAGTCAGGGGATATGGTGTCAAGTGCCAGCTACTGTGAGTCAGGGGATATGGTGTCAAGTACCAGCTACTGTGAGTCAGGGGATATGGTATCAAATGCCATCTACTGTGAGTCAGGGGATATGGTGTCAAGTGCCAGCTACTGTGAGTCAGTGGATATGGTGTCAAGTGCCAGCTACTGTGAGTCAGGGGATATGGTGTCAAATGCCAGCTACTGTGAGTCAGGGGATATGGTGACAAGTGCCAGCTACTGTGAGTCAAGGGGATATGGTGTCAAGTGCCAGCTACTGTGAGTCAGGGGATATGGTGTCAAGTGCCAGCTACTGTGAGTCATGGGATATGGTGTCAAGTACCAGCTACTGTGAGTCAGGGAATATGGTGTCAAGTGCCAGCTACTGTGAGTCAGGGGATATGGTGTCAAGTGCCAGCTGCTGTGGGTCAAGGGGATATGGTGTCAAGTGCCAGCTACTGTGAGTCAGGGGATATGGTGTCAAGTGCCAGCTACTGTGAGTCAGGGGATATGGTGTCAAGTGCCAGCTATTGTGAGTCAGGGGATATAGTGTCAAATGCCAGCTACTGTGAGCCAGGGGATATGGTGTCAAGTGCCAGCTACTGTGAGTCAGGGGATATGGTGTCAAGTGCCAGCTACTGTGAGTCAGGGGATATGGTGTCATATGCCAGCTACTGTGAGTCAGGGGATATGGTGACAAGTGCCAGCTACTGTGAGTCAACGGGATATGGTGTCAAGTGCCAGCTACTGTGAGTCAGGGGATATGGTGCCAAGTGCCAGCTACTGTGAGTCAGGGGATATGATGTCAAGTACCAGATACTGTGAGTCAGGGGATATGGTGTCAAGTGCCAGCTACTGTGAGTCAGGGGATATGGTGTTAAGTGCCAGCTACTGTGAGTCAGGGGATATGGTGTCAAGTACCAGCTACTGTGAGTGAGGGGATATGGTGTCAAGTGCCAGCTACTGTGAGTGAGGGGATATGGTGTCAAGTGCCAGCTACTGTGAGTAAGGGGATATGATGTCAAGTACCAGCTACTGTGAGTCAGGGGGTATGGTGTCAAGTGCCAGCTAATGTGAGTCAGGGGATATGGTGTCAAGTGCCAGCTACTGTGAGTCAGGTGATATGGTGTCAAGTACCAGCTACTGTGAGTCAGGGGATATGGTGTCAAGTGCCAGCTACTGTGAGTCAGGGGATATGGTGTCAAGTGCCAGCTACTGTGAGTGAGGGGATATGGTGTCAAGTGCCAGCTACGGTGAGTCAGGGGTTATGGTGTCAAATGCCAGCTACTGTGAGTCAGGGGATATGGTGACAAGTACCAGCTACTGTGAGTCAAGGGGATATGGTGTCAAGTGCCAGCTATTGTGAGTCAGGGGATATGGTGTCAAGTGCCAGCTACTGTGAGACAGGGGATATGGTGTCAAGTACCAGCTACTGTGAGTCAGGGGATATGGTGTCAAGTGCCAGCTACTATGAGTCAGGGGATATGGTGTCAAGTGCCAGCTACTGTGAGTCAGGGGATATGGTGTCAAGTGCCAACTACTGTGAGTCAGGGGATATGGTGTCAAATGCCAGCTACTGTGAGTCAGGGGATATGGTGTCAAATGCCAGCTACTGTGAGTCAGGGGATATGGTGACAAGTGCCAGCTACTGTGAGTCAAGGGGATATGGTGTCAAGTGCCAGCTACTGTGAGTCAGGGGATATGGTGTAAAGTGCCAGCTACTGTGAGTCATGGGATATGGTGTCAAATGCCAGCTACTGTGAGTCAGGGGATATGGTGTCAAGTGCCAGCTGCTGTGGGTCAAGGGGATATGGTGTCAAGTGCCAGCTACTGTGAGTCAGGGGATATGGTGTCAAGTGCCACCTGCTGTGAGTCAGGGGATATGGTGCCAAGTGCCAGCTACTGTGAGTCAGGGGATATGATGTCAAGTACCAGCTACTGTGAGTCAGGGGATATGGTGTCAAGTGCCAGCTACTGTGTCAGGGTGTATGGTGTCAAGTGCCAGCTACTGTGAGTCAGGGGATATGGTGTCAAGTACCAGCTACTGTGAGTCAGGGGATATGGTGTCAAGTGCCAGCTACGGTGAGTCAGGGGAAATGGTGTCAAATGCCAGCAACTGTGAGTCAGGGGATATCGTGACAAGTACCAGCTACTGTGAGTCAAGGGGATATGGTGTCAAGTGCCAGCTACTGTGAGTCAGGGGATATGGTGTCAAGTGCCAGCTACTGTAAGACAGGGGATATGGTGACAAGTACCAGCTACTGTGAGTCAAGGGGATATGGTGTCAAGTACCAGCTACTGTGAGTCAGGGGATATGGTGTCAAGTGCCAGCTACTATGAGTCAGGGGATATGGTGTCAAGTGCCAGCTACTGTGAGTCAGGGGATATGGTGTCAAGTGCCAACTACCTTGAGTCAGGGGATATGGTGTCAAATGCCAGCTACTGTGAGTCAGGGGATATGGTGACAAGTGCCAGCTACTGTGAGTCAAGGGGATATGGTGTCAAGTGCCAGCTACTGTGAGTCAGGGGATATTGTGTCAAGTGCCAGCTACTGTGAGTCAGGGGATATGGTGTCAAGTACCAGCTTCTGTGAGTCAGGGCATATGGTGTCAAGTGCCAGCTGCTGTGGGTCAAATGGATTTGGTGTCAAGTGCCAGCTACTGTGAGTCAGGGGATATGGTGTCAAGTGCCAGCTACTGTGAGTCAAGGGGATATGGTGTCAAGTGCCAGCTACTGTGAGTCAGGGGATATGGTGTCAAGTGCCAGCTACTGTAAGACAGGGGATATGGTGACAAGTACCAGCTACTGTGAGTCAAGGGGATATGGTGTCAAGTACCAGCTACTGTGAGTCAGGGGATATGGTGTCAAGTGCCAGCTACTATGAGTCAGGGGATATGGTGTCAAGTGCCAGCTACTGTGAGTCAGGGGATATGGTGTCAAGTGCCAACTACCTTGAGTCAGGGGATATGGTGTCAAATGCCAGCTACTGTGAGTCAGGGGATATGGTGACAAGTGCCAGCTACTGTGAGTCAAGGGGATATGGTGTCAAGTGCCAGCTACTGTGAGTCAGGGGATATGGTGTCAAGTGCCAGCTACTGTGAGTCAGGGGATATGGTGTCAAGTACCAGCTTCTGTGAGTCAGGGCATATGGTGTCAAGTGCCAGCTACTGTGAGTCAGGGGATATGGTGTCAAGTGCCAGCTGCTGTGGGTCAAGTGGATTTGGTGTCAAGTGCCAGCTACTGTGTCAGGGGATATGGTGTCAAGTGCCAGCTACTGTGAGTCAGGGGATATGGTGTCAAGTGCCAGCTACTGTGAGTCAGGGATATGGTGTCAAGTACCAGCTACTGTGAGTCAGGGGATATGGTGTCAAATGCCAGCTACTGTGAGTCAGGGGATATGGTGTCAAGTGCCAGCAACTGTGAGTCAGGGGATATGGTGTCAAGTGCCAGCTACTGTGAGTCAGGGGATATGGTGTCAAATGCCAGCTACTGTGAGTCAGGGGATATGGTGACAAGTGCCAGCTACTGTGAGTCAAGGGGATATGGTGTCAAGTGCCAGCTACTGTGAGTCAGGGGATATGGTGTCAAGTGCCAGCTACTGTGAGTCATGGGATATGGTGTCAAGTACCAGCTACTGTGAGTCAGGGAATATGGTGTCAAGTGCCAGCTACTGTGAGTCAGGGGATATGGTGTCAAGTGCAGGCTGCTGTGGGTCAAAGGGATATGGTGTCAAGTGCCAGCTACTGTGAGTCAGGGGATATGGTGTCAAGTGCCAGCTACTGTGAGTCAGGGGATATGGTGTCAAGTGCCAGCTATTGTGAGTCAGGGGATATAGTGTCAAATGCCAGCTACTGTGAGTCAGGGGATATGGTGTCAAGTGCCAGCTACTGTGAGTCAGGGGATATGGTGTCAAGTGCCAGCTACTGTGAGTCAGGGGATATGGTGTCAAATGCCAGCTACTGTGAGTCAGGGGATATGGTGACAAGTGCCAGCTACTGTGAGTCAACGGGATATGGTGTCAAGTGCCAGCTACTGTGAGTCAGGGGATATGGTGCCAAGTGCCAGCTACTGTGAGTAAGGGGATATGATGTCAAGTACCAGCTACTGTGAGTCAGGGGGTATGGTGTCAAGTGCCAGCTAATGTGAGTCAGGGGATATGGTGTCAAGTGCCAGCTACTGTGAGTCAGGTGATATGGTGTCAAGTACCAGCTACTGTGAGTCAGGGGATATGGTGTCAAGTGCCAGCTACTGTGAGTCAGGGGATATGGTGTCAAGTGCCAGCTACTGTGAGTCAGGGGATATGGTGTCAAGTACCAGCTACTGTGAGTCAGGGGATATGGTGTCAAGTGCCAGCTACTGTGAGTCAGGGGATATGGTGTCAAGTGCCAGCTACGGTGAGTCAGGGGATATGGTGTCAAATGCCAGCTACTGTGAGTCAGGGGATATAGTGACAAGTACCAGCTACTGTGAGTCAAGGGGATATGGTGTCAAGTGCCAGCTACTGTGAGTCAGGGGATATAGTGTCAAGTGCCAGCTACTGTGAGACAGGGGATATGGTGTCAAGTACCAGCTGCTGTGAGTCAGGGGATATGGTGTCAAGTGCCAGCTACTCTGAGTCAGGGGATATGGTGTCAAGTGCCTGCTACTGTGAGTCAGGGGATATGGTGTCAAGTGCCAACTACTGTGAGTCAGGGGATATGGTGTCAAATGCCAGCTACTGTGAGTCAGGGGATATGGTGTCAAGTGCCAGCTACTGTGAGTCAGGGGATATGGTGTCAAGTGCCAGCTGCTGTGGGTCAAGGGGATTTGGTGTCAAGTGCCAGCTACTGTGAGTCAGGGGATATGGTGTCAAGTGCCAGCTACTGTGAGTCAGGGGATATGGTGTCAAGTACCAGCTACTGTGAGTCAAGGGATATGGTGTCAAATGCCATCTACTGTGAGTCAGGGGATATGGTGTCAAGTGCCAGCTACTGTGAGTCAGTGGATATGGTGTCAAGTGCCAGCTACTGTGAGTCAGGGGATATGGTGTCAAATGCCAGCTACTGTGAGTCAGGGGATATGGTGACAAGTGCCAGCTACTGTGAGTCAAGGGGATATGGTGTCAAGTGCCAGCTACTGTGAGTCAGGGGATATGGTGTCAAGTGCCAGCTACTGTGAGTCATGGGATATGGTGTCAAGTACCAGCTACTGTGAGTCAGGGAATATGGTGTCAAGTGCCAGCTACTGTGAGTCAGGGGATATGGTGTCAAGTGCCAGCTGCTGTGGGTCAAGGGGATATGGTGTCAAGTGCCAGCTACTGTGAGTCAGGGGATATGGTGTCAAGTGCCAGCTACTGTGAGTCAGGGGATATGGTGTCAAGTGCCAGCTATTGTGAGTCAGGGGATATAGTGTCAAATGCCAGCTACTGTGAGTCAGGGGATATGGTGTCAAGTGCCAGCTACTGTGAGTCAGGGGATATGGTGTCAAGTGCCAGCTACTGTGAGTCAGGGGATATGGTGTCATATGCCAGCTACTGTGAGTCAGGGGATATGGTGCCAAGTGCCAGCTACTGTGAGTGAGGGGATATGGTGTCAAGTGCCAGCTACGGTGAGTCAGGGGTTATGGTGTCAAATGCCAGCTACTGTGAGTCAGGGGATATGGTGACAAGTACCAGCTACTGTGAGTCAAGGGGATATGGTGTCAAGTGCCAGCTACTGTGAGACAGGGGATATGGTGTCAAGTACCAGCTACTGTGAGTCAGGGGATATGGTGTCAAGTGCCAGCTACTATGAGTCAGGGGATATGGTGTCAAGTGCCAGCTACTGTGAGTCAGGGGATATGGTGTCAAGTGCCAACTACTGTGAGTCAGGGGATATGGTGTCAAATGCCAGCTACTGTGAGTCAGGGGATATGGTGACAAGTGCCAGCTACTGTGAGTCAAGGGGATATGGTGTCAAGTGCCAGCTACTGTGAGTCAGGGGATATGGTGTCAAGTGCCAGCTACTGTGAGTCAGGGGATATGGTGTCAAGTACCAGCTACTGTGAGTCAGGGGATATGGTGTCAAGTGCCAGCTACTGTGAGTCAGGGGATATGGTGTCAAGTGCCAGCTGCTGTGGGTCAAGAGGATATGGTGTCAAGTGCCAGCTACTGTGAGTCAGGGATATGGTGTCAAGTGCCAGCTACTGTGAGTCAGGGGATATGGTGTCAAGTACCAGCTATTGTGAGTCAGGGGATATGGTGTCAAATGCCAGCTACTGTGAGTCAGGGGATATGGTGTCAAGTGCCAGCTACTGTGAGTCAGGGGATATGGTGACAAGTGCCAGCTACTGTGAGTCAGGGGATATAGTAACAAGTGCCAGCTACTCTGAGTCAGAGGGTAGGGTTTCAAGTGCCCGGTCCTCTGAGTGAGAGGGCAGGGTGTCAAGTGCTGCTGGCAGAGACAGAGAATACCGGAGAGGATAAGCCAAGGGGTTGTGGGCCAAAACAGGAGGGTGAGACAGGTGTGGACAGGAGCCCACCAAGTGATGGTCTGGGAGAGGTGAGGGTGTGGCCAGGTGGCGGAAGTAGTCAGACACTGTGCGGCGCCACATGGAAGGTGTTCTTTGTCGACGGTGGTGAGACAGTTGACTGAGGCGCCCAGAGCGACGGCGTATGTCGCCAACATGGACGTCCCACATGGCGTATGCTGCAGCCTGGGCTCTGGCTACACTGTCCACGGAGGAGTAGATGCTGCTCTGGGTGAACGGGTGGCGGTACCGGGCAGGTACGCGGCCAGCATGTAGACCAAGGTAAGCGGCCATGAGTCCCAGGTCCTGCAGGCATATTGCTGTGAAGGTCACTACATGTGTGGGTCCCTCCTTGTCACGCTCAGCCGAGTGGTGTTGTGTTTGTTGGTCATCGTCGTCATCCAGCACAGCATAGCTCATGTCCTCCTCCAGCTCCAGCAGCGCCTTCCTCAGTGTGGCCACTTCCTCCTCTCCTTCACAATACTGACAAGAGAGAGAAAACCCTGTTAGAAGACAGTAAGCAAAAGGATTATTATTAGTGTGTGTGTGTGTGTGTGTGTGTGTGTGTGTGTGTGTGTGTGTGTGTGTGTGTGTGTGTGTGTGTGTGTGTGTGTGTGTGTGTGTGTGTGTGTGTGTGTGTCTGTGTGTGTGTGTGTGTGTGTGTGTGTGTGTGTGTGTGTGTGTGTGTGTGTGTGTGTGTACTCACCTAGTTGTGCTTCTGGGGGTTGAGCTCTAGCTCCTTGGTCCCGCCTCTCAACCGTCAATCAACAGGTGTACAGATTCCTGAGCCTATTGGGCTCTATCATATCTACACTTGAAACTGTGTATGGAGTCAGCCTCCACCACATCACTCCCTAATGTATTCCATTTGTCAACCACTCTGACACTAAAAAAGTTATTTCTAACATCTCTGTGGCTCATTTGGGCACTCAGTTTCCACCTATGTCCCCTAGTGCATGTGCCCCTTGTGTTAAATAGACCGTCTATATCTACCCTATCAATTTCCTTGAGAATCTTGAATGAAGTGATCATGTCTCCCCTAACTCTTCTGTCTTCCAGCGAAGTGAGGTTTATTTCCTGTAGTCTCTCTTCGTAGCTCATACCTCTTAGCTCGGGTACTAGTCTGGTGGCAAACCTTTGAACCTTTTCCAATTTAGTCTTATCCTTGACTAGATATGGACTCCATGCTGAGGCTGCATACTCCAAGATTGGCCTAACATATGTGGTATATAAAGTTCTGAATGATTTCTTACACAAGTTTCTGAATGCCGTTCTTATGTTGGCCAGCCTGGCATATGCCGCTAATGTTATCCTCTTGATATGGGCTGCAGGAGACAGGTCTGGCGTGATATCAACCCCCAAGTCCTTTTCTTTCTCTGACTCTTGAAGTATTTCATCTCCCAGATGGTACCTTGTATCTGGCCTCCTGCTCCCTACACCTATCTTCATTACATTACATTTGCTTGGGTTAAACACTAACAACCATTTGCTTGACCATTCCTTCAGCTTGTCTAGGTCTTCTTGAAGCCTCAAGCAGTCCTCACTGTCTTAATCCTTCTCCTAATTTTGGCATCGTCCGCAAACATTGAGAGAAATGAATCTATACCCTCCGGGAGATCATTTACATATATCAGAAACAAGATAGGACCGAGTACAGAGCCCTGTGGGACTCCACTGGTGACTTCACGCCAATCTTAGGTCTCACCCTTCACCGTAACTCTCTGCTTCCTATTGCTCAGGTACTCCCTTATCCACTGGAGCACCTTACCAGCTACACCTGCCTGTCTCTCCAGCTTATGTACCAGGTTATCTTGAGATGATTTCGGGGCTTTTAGTGTCCCTGCGGCCCGGTCCTCGACCAGGCCTCCACCCCCAGGAAGCAGCCCGTGACAGCTGACTAACACCCAGGTACCTATTTTACTGCTAGGTAACAGGGGCATAGGGTGAAAGAAACTGTTCCCATTGTTTCTCGCCGGCGCCTGGGATCGAACCCAGGACCACATGATCACAAGTCTAGTGTGCTGTCCGCTCGGCCGACCGGCTCCCAATCCGTCTTATGCGGTACTGTCAAAGGCTTTCCGACAATCCAAGAAAATGCAGTCCGCCCAGCCTTCTCTTTCTTGCTTAATCTTTGCCACCTGGTCGTAGAATTCTATTAAGCCAGTCAGGCAAGATTTTTCCTCCCGGAATCCATGTTGGCGATTTGTCACGAAGTCCCATCTCTCCAGATGTGTTACCAGGTTTTTTCTCACGATCTTCTCCATCACCTTGCATGATATACAAGTCAAGGACACTGACCTGTAGTTCAGTGCCTCTTGCCTGTCGCCCTTTTTGTACATTGGGACCACGTTAGCCATCTTTGTGGGATATCTGGGGCTTGACTCAATTTATTCAATTATTAAATTAATGAAATCAATTACGAAGGACCACCCACTTTTAAGAAAAGAGGAAACTAAAAAAAAGTGATCATTAGAAAGACAAGGAAGAACCAGTGTCTATGGCTAAATATTAGGAAGCATAATCACTTAAATAATTAATGGGCTGTATAGTTAATTAACTTAAATCAGAGCCTCGAACACCTACATTGGGGGGTATTGCTAGAACTTCATATACGTCTAGGAACTAGTGTGGTTCGTGCACCAATTCATTATTTAATAACTAATCTTGTGACCAAAATATTAAAGAATCTATAGAAGATTAACACCAGAAATTATAAAGATTATTAGCATTAGAAAATAATCATTTAAATAAACACATATTAACTAATCTTGTGACCAAAATATTAAAGAATCTATAGAAGATTAACACCAGAAATTATAAAGATTATTAGCATTAGAAAATAATCATTTAAATAAACACATATTATCTCCAGTGTGCATGACGAGCATCCGATTAGATAGCATCATGAACAAATAACCAAATTTGGAGAAATTAAATGTGTACAAAAAAGTCTTAGCTTTAAGATGATTTCTATGACATCATTCACGCCTCATCCTCGTGATCTCAGGAATTCCTCGTTGAAACACTTAGAGGTGAATAACACGAAGTTAGGTAACAGCTCGTTGACTCCTCGCATACGAGCTGTAATTTAAGGGATATTACGTAGCATTGAACTAGGCTACTTAAATCTCAATATTCATGAAATATAAATTAAATTTAGTGTGGTACTAACGTTGGATTTGTTGTAGTCGTTCGATATAACGACAAGCTGCCCCGACATATATAATCTCTAATGATGCATCAAAAAAGAACTATATACTTATCTAAGGGTGCAAATTATGGTGAAGCTTGCCGGTATCGCGTCCCAGGCTCAAACTTCCACAATGTCGTACACGTGGTTGATAGCTTGGCTTGAATATCGACGCGTTATTAGTTGGCCGAGCACTGCAGATCACATAGAACAATAATAATTCATTCTGGATTGAGTACCAGTGTAATTCTTGCTGATAATCTCAACGTCACGTGTCTCAGACTCTGACGCCACGACCTTTGTTGCTCAATTCCGCAACACGAGTCCACCACTCCACACACACAATGGCGTCTCGCTACACAATGGCTTCTGCCTCCTCAACCGCGTCCCACATTCACCACAGAAATTATTTATCACGAATAATATTATTTCGCACAATTGTGGTTGAAATACTTTAATAAAGACTGGGTTGTAATTCTAGGGATATAAATATTATTACTTTCTCATCTTATGGTAGTAAACAAGAAATGGAGAAGATTTTAGTTTTCTCCATGGCATTCACGCGTGACGGTAAAATTATTACTTGATAACAATTGTAACTAAAAACTCTCGATTCAGAGTTATTTGGGAGTTATGTTATCCATAAATAATTATCACACGGAATACTGATGATTTTAGAGAATCACATTCAATTCTCTAACACACTGGCTATAAATGTGTTTAACTAGATATAATCTGACGCAATACTGGTGCTTGGTTTCGTAAGAATTCCAGTATCCATATGCAGATATAATAGTTAGTTCATGTGAACATTACTTTTAGTAAGTTTTAGTAACTACTGTAGTTAGTATATTTTAATACTAATTTATTATAATACAATAGTATTGTATTAGTGTTGGAAATTTCCAACATAACTCCGGGGGGAGATTTCTCGGGTCGCAGTGTAATGTTGAGTACTGACATACCTATCCCGAAGTTAGTATTAATGTTAATATGTTAGTATGTTAGTACACACATAACGGATGTCCCGTAATTGTCAAGGACATACAAGAAACTTAAGTCTTGCAAAGAAATTCATGTTAAATGGAACATGTTATTATTAATAGCCTATACAACAAATTAAGAATTAAATCATACCATTTAAAGTAACTGAGAATCCACTGTGATGAGAATGTTCTGGGTCACTGTGACTTGTAACTGATTTGTTACTTGACATCACAACACAGTATCATCATGATTACTCAAATTGGATAGGAAATTATTTGCTCTCAGTCAGAGCTATAATAGGCTTGTAGTTTCCGTTTGTATTGTTGAGCAACTGCTCTAGTGGAAACATGTATCAAATATTGAAATATTAAATGATTAAGTTATCTGCAATCAGGAACTCTCTTAAAGTTTACAATAAACTCAACAACTAGGGTCGTAGTGACATGTAATGGTAGTAGCTGAATTGTAGGCAAACTCAGAAAAAGTCCCTAAGAACTGATAACATTATTGTATAAGTTGTATTCTACATTATTATACAGTAAAGTATTATTGGGTCATTCAAGATCAAGGATACTATGACACTACAGTAAGGTCACTGTCTAGGGTCGCGGTGACTTGTAACTATTGAGTTACTAGACAATAACATCACGCAGCATCATGATCACCCCAAAATCAAATGATGAAATTTAATTTAATGAGCACTGCCGTGCTGTAGTCATTCTGACTGATGGTACAACTAATTTGCTAACTAGCTAAAATAGTGGAAAATTAGAGAACTGAAAAGGTTTGTTCATTAAAATCAAGGAAAATTCTGAGTCGACAGTGAGATTAGCAGCCTAGTCATTCTGACTTATGAGCTAATTGAATTGCAGCTCATAGGCTTGACACTGTAAACTCATTAATATATCCTCAATCTTTAGATGAAAATTGAGCTTATTAAATCAGTGTCTATAAGTATAGTCAAGTGTAATTAATGGTGAGTACAGATTAGGCTAGTACTCAGTTGACACTAACTAAAGTCCCTAAACCTATCTAAATAAATGGTTTAAATTTCTAACCTACCTAAGTAAGGGACTAAGCTAATTGTGAGCAAAAATGTACTCAATTTAACATTGGGAGCTGTATTGAGTTCATTAACAGGTTGAGCTATATTGAGATCATTAAGAGTTAACAGAGTGAGCTATATTGAGCTCGTTAACAGTTAACAGGGCGAGCTATATTGAGCTCGTTAACATGGGGAGCTATATTGAGCTCATTAAGCATGTTAACAGGGTGAGTTATATTGAACTCGTTAACAGGGTGAGCTATATTGAGCTCGTTAACATGGGGAGCTATATAGAGCTCATTAAGCATGTCAACAGGGTGAGTTATATTGAACTCGTTAACAGGGTGAGCTATATTGAGCTCGTTAACATGGGGAGCTATATTGAGCTCATTAAGCATGTCAACAGGGTGAGTTATATTGAACTCGAATTAACGAGGTGGAGTATTGTATCGTTCAATTATCATGGCGAGCAGTGCTCATGACATGGGGAACATTAAAGCGTTCAATTATCATGGCGAACAATATTGAGCTCGTATTCGCATGGGGAACAATAAGCACTCAATTATTACGTTAATTCCAAGGTGAGCTATATTGAACTCATTAAGCATGTTAATTAACAATGCTGATGTTTAATGATAATGCATTAAACAAAGAGAAACCTAAGATTGCTGGAAATTAAATTACTGTTACGATTAATCCTATTCAAGATAACTTGTAACATTTTCCCAACCTAAACGTTTCACGGGTTATTAGTTCTCTGTAGACTTACTTACGTATTGGTAAGTTTGCAAGTTTGTTCGTGCTGCGCTCCTACAATAATTAAGCAGAAACGAAAGAAAAACAACTCAAACAAAATTGATGCTAGTATTTTCACTAACTCTTAGTGCAGAAAACATTGTATTAATAAGGTTTTCTTGGCAAACCTCAAGCGCAAGTATTGTGGACCTTGGTCCTAGTGAATTTATAATTACAGAAGTTGCTTGATGACTTCATAGTATTACTAAATTCGGGAAATGCCAGTGGCAGTGAGTGCTAGATTCTCTAGCCTAACATTATTAATTACCTAGGAAGACTGAGTGTGGTCAATTTTTACTTGTCGAAAATAATTCTAGTTCTGCAGTGGATTCAATGGCTTGGTCGCTGTGACTTGTACTTGTTTGAGTACGGACCACTGGTTTTCCACTGAGAGCCATGAAACATCTCGGCGAATACTAATTGCATTACATTCAATCTGAGTTTATTACTCAGCTGTGTTACTCCTTTTAGCTTGCTGCTGGAGAATTGATTTACTGCTGACTAATTTGTTATTGTTGGCAGGCTTAGGCTTGTTCACATTCAGAACTTTACCAGTAAGTAAGTAGCCACCTGCAGATTGGAGCATATTCATGCCCAATCGTTTAACATGTCCAGTTATGAACTGGTAATAGTAGTCTGCTCCTACTAGTACATTTACATTGTTAAGGCGGTCAGACCTTAACTTGTTGTCAGCCAAATTAATTTCACGTTCCTGTAGGAAGTGGGCTGTGTACCCCAGACCCTTAATATTTAAGTCAAAAGGTACTTGATCTACAACAATGGCTTGGACAGCCTTGGCATGACTACCTAGTCGTACAAACGGTTGAACTACAGAGTATTCAAGGGTTCCTCGATTTATCATGAACCCTGACAAGATTAATTTTACTTGTCTAATTGGTTGTAAATTGAGTGCCTCTGCCGCTTTCCGAGTTATGAAAGTTCTCTGGGAACCTTGATCAAATAGTCCACGAGTGGTGATCTTGGCTCCTCTGTTCTTTACCTGAAGTTGGGCAGTGGGCAAAGCAGCATCCACTAAAGATGCTTGTGAATTACGCTGTACGCATCTCGCACCTTGCAGCACTGTACTGGTGTAGATTCTCTACCTCCTATTCTAGGATTGACATAATTTGTCCTAACTAATTTGCACAGTGCAGCATGATGCTTGCCCCTTCTACACCTATTGCAGGTGTTCAGTGGGGTGTCACAGCTATTAACATTATGTGATTTGAGACACCTAGTACATTTGTGTAACTGTTCGAGTCGCCTGACTCTTGTGTCTCTATTAGGGTAATTAGTACATTTGTACAGAGAATGCTTTTGATTGCAAAACAAGCACATTCCCCATCCTACAGCTCGTTTAGGGTTTACTGGTTTAGGTAAAACATTGCCTGTAGGTTGAGATGGTTTTGCTGCTTGCATTTGCTTGTTATTTATTCTCTTGTGAGTACTAAGTGTACTCTGGGGAGCCATTACTGGGCTCTTGGGAGTGCTCTTTGGACTATTAGGTCTCTTAGGAGCACCTGTGGAGTTATTGGGAGTGCTCTTTGGACTATTAGGTCTCTTAGGAGCACCTGTGGGGCTCTTGGGCCTTACTGATGAATCAGTGTTTGACTTATTGTTATTACATTGATTATTAGTACCCTTGTTACCTGGTGACAGTGTCACTTTAGGAGCTCCAGGTAAGGAAACTGATGTGGGTACAGTTTCGGTGCATTCAGAAGAGGCATTAAGTGCCTGGTTTGCTGAATGATTGCTTATATTGCGCAAACCTGTAAATATATCCTGCATTGACAGGGCATTACCATTCTGGTATACATATAACTTATTAAGTGTGTCACCAGACAATTTTCTTTGGATGATAATTTTAGTCATCCACTCAGCAGTTGGGTGATCCACCTCTTTACTGAAGTTATTTAACAGTGACTCAAGCTGAAAACTAAAGGCTTGTAAAGATTCGACTGATTGTTCTGGTGGAGATAAATCTAGTAATTGATGTACAAGGTTTATAACAGTCTTCTCATTGTTAGCACTTACTCTAGAAGGCTGGTGTGAGCAACTGTGACCATTACTTGTGTTGCTTAAGGCTTCTTGCTTAGCCTCAGCTTTAATTACAGCTTCGGCTGCTGTTGCAGCATTAGCTCTCATTTTCTGGTTCAGATTCACTGATTATTGCAGCTTCACTAAGAGTTTCATCTGCAGCTTCACTTGTCTCTCTGGGTTCCTGTGAGGAGCTAGTTACTTCAGTAGCCTCATGTATTGAATTTATAGAATCCAGGGAGCATTGAGAAGAGCTGTCTGAAAATTGATCAGACTCTGTAAACAAATTATTACGTGAAGTTGTATTAGATGAGATGTTAGAAAATGAAGGTTGAAATTCAGTTGTTGATCCTGTATAGTGATCAGTATTGATTAGAGGATTCTCCTCATCTTGAGGTAGCTCAGGTATTTCGTCTGAGCTGGGTGCTTGCTCGGGTGTAGGTCTACTAAAAAATTGTTCTATCCACTCGGGAACATCTTGTGTCGCAAGTACCTTTTTATATCGGTCTAACTTGTCTTGAATGATATATTCATATTCGTCAAGATCAGACTCTGTCAGACGTAATTCGTCTGGGTCAGTATTACTGACATGGAGTATGTTCCTATAAGACTCGATTACAACCTTTATATGGTCTTATTTTTGGTTAGCCACCCTTGTGGAACTTACTAGCCTGAAGACGTCAACTGTGTTAGTTTCTATACAGTAGTCACATTTGACAAGTAGTTTTGATAGGTGAACTTGAAGACTTCTCAAGAATCTTGCAGTCCTTTCTGGAGTAGCCATTCTTGTGGCAAATTTGAGCCTTATAGGGCTTATATAGCTACTTGTACAGCTATGGTGTCTGCTCCTTTATGTAGAGCAGGTATAATTATTGACAGCCTGATATTTTCTTGAGGCTGATTGTAATTTACCTCATTTAGAGGTTAGCTACCTACCTAATAATAAGCAACTAAGATTTGAGTGGTACCTTGGTCTCACTACAGGTGTTCCTTAGCTTAGCTCTTCAAAATCAGCCTTGGATGGGTAGTGAACTTACAGTAACACTCAAAGATGTACATAGAAATAATATGGATATACTCTAATCAGAGTTATCTTAAAGTTTGATCCCACCCTTGATAGGGTCAGCACAAGAATGAATAATACATATTCCACTAACTAGCTCAAGCCTAGTCGTGAGAATTTCTACCTAAGAAACTACAAATTTATTTAGTCTGTGTTTGTGCCAAATTCAACACAATCACAACCTCAATTCCTACCTAATAAAGGTTGGCAAAGATTATATTGTGGTGCAGTAATGTGCAAATAGTTGTGCTGTATTTTTGTTTTTTTTTTGGATTTATATAATATATACACTGGTAGAAATTATGTGTATAAGAAATTAAATGAACACAAGAGAATTAATTGTGTTTGGCAGGTATTCTACTGCCGTAAATAATATTTAACTCCTGAATGTACTTCCTAATTGTGGAATAAAATATGATCAGGGTTAGTAATGATTAACTAGTATGGGATCAGCAATTTATATTAGTATACTGGGTCCTAAAATGTTAATGAATCCACTAACTTGAGTGAATCAGTAATTATGGCATGAATTTAGGCTATAATAGACAGTCTGCTGACAACCGTATATTGAAATATTTGTATAGCCCAAATGGTTAACACATAATTGGTGTTAGTGAGGAATTAATATACAAGTTATGAGCTGTTGCTCCTGGTGACCTAAAGATTCTTACTTCAGTATGAAGTGTAGGCCTAAGTGTTGTGGGCAATTAACTGTGTCCCACGAGTACTACCTTATACATAAGGTATAAGTAGCAATGAATTGGTGTGAATTAGGCTAACCTATGTGTTACGCTGCCGGTAGACAAAATTAATTAATATAGTTAGTCTAGACTACTTCACACGGTGATTAGTTATTACTAATTAATATATTTAGATTTATATTTATGTTTATCTGGTTCGAAGGACCATAATGTGGGATATCTGGGGCTTGACTCAATTTATTCAATTATTAAATTAATGAAATCAATTACAAAGGACCACCCACTTTTAAGAAAAGAGGAAAACTAATAAAAAGTGATCATTAGAAACACAAGGAAGAACCAGAGTCTTTGGCTAAATATTAGGAAGCATAATCACTTAAATAATTAATGGGCTGTATAGTTTATTAACTTAAATCAGAGCCTCAAACTCCTACATTGGGGGGGTATTGCTAGAACTTCATATACGTCTAGGAACTAGTGTGGTTCGTGCACCAGTTCATTGTTTAATAACTAATCCTGTTACCAAAATATTAAAGAATCTATAGAGGATTATCACCAGAAATTATAAAGATTATTAGCATTAGAAAATAATCATTTAAATAAACACATATTATCTCCAGTGTGCATGACGAGCATCCGATTAGATAGAATCATGAACAAATAACCAAATTTGGAGTAATTAAATCTGTACAAAAAAGTCTTAGCTATAAGACGATTTCTATGACATCATTCACGCCTCGTCCTTGTGATCTCAGGAATTCCTCGTTGAAACCCTTAGAGGTGAATAACACGAAGGTAGGTAACAGCTCGTTGACTCCTCACATACGAGCTGTAATTTAAGGGATTTTACGTAGCATTGAACTAGGCTACTTAAATCTCAATATTCATGAAATATAAATTAAATTTAGTGTGGTACCAACGTTGGATTTGTTGTAGTCATTCGATATAACGACAAGCTGCCCTGACATATACAATCTCTAATGATGCATCAAAAAAGAACTATATACTTATCTAAGGGTGCAAATTATGCTGAAGCTTGCCGGTATCGCATCCCAGGCTCAAACTTCCACAATGTCGTACACGTGGTTGATAGCTTGGCTTGAATATCGACGCGTTATTTGTTGGCCGAGCACTGCAGATCACGTAGAACAATAATAATTCGTTCTGGATTGAGTACCAGTGTAATTCTTGCTGTTAATCTCAACGTCACGTGTCTCAGACTCTGATGCCCCGACCTTTGTTGCTCAATTCCGCAACACGAGTCCACCACTCCACACACACAATGGCATCTCACTACACAATGGCTTCTCCGTCCTCAACCGATTTATCACGAATAATATTATTTCGCGCAATTGTGGTTGAAATACTTTAATAAAGACTGGGTTGTAATTCTAGGGATTTAAATATTATTACTTTCTCGTCTTATGGTAGTAAACAAGAAATGGAGATTTTAGTTTTCTCCATGGCATTCACGTGTGACGGTAAAATTATTACTTGATAACAATTGTAACTTAAAACTCTCGATTCAGAGTTATTTGGGAGTTATGTTATCCATAAATAATTATCACACGGAATACTGATGATTTTAGAGAATCACATTCAATTCTCTAACACACTGGCTATAAATGTGTTTAACTAGATATAATCTGACGCAATACTGGTGCTTGGTTTCGTAAGAATTCCAGTATCCATATGCAGATATAATAGTTAGTTCATGTGAACATTACTTTTAGTAAGTTTTAGTAACTACTGTAGTTAGTATATTTTAATACTAATTTATTATAATACAATAGTATTGTATTATTGTTGGAAATTTCCAACAAGCTTCCATATTTCTGGAAGGTCTCCTGTCTCCAATGACTTACTATACACTATGGAGAGTGGCAAGCAAAGTGCCTCTGCACACTCTTTCAGTACCCATGGCGAGATCCCGTCTGGACCCACAGCCTTTCTAACATCCAAATCCAGCATGTGTCTCTTGACCTCCTCTCTCGTAATTTCGAACTCTTCCAAGGCTGCCTGGTTTACCTCCCTTTCTCCTAGCAGAGTGACCTCACCTTGTTCTATTGTGAAGACCTCCTGGAACCTCTTGTTGAGTTCTTCACACACCTCTTTGTCATTCTTTGTATACCTGTCCTCGCCTGTTCTAGGTTTCAAAACCTGTTCTTTCACTGTTGTTTTCCTTCTGATGTGACTGTTAAGTAGCTTTGGTTCGGTCTTGGCTTTGTTTGCTATATCATTTTCATAACTTTTCTCTGCTTCTGTTCTCACCCTGACATACTCATTTCTGGTTCTCTGGTATCTCTCTTTGCTTTCTGGTGTTCTGTTATTCCGGAAGTTCCTCCACGCCCGTTTGTTCAGATTCTTTGCTTCCATATATGCCCTATTATACCATGGATTCTTGTGTTGCTTCTCGGATTTTTCCCTTTCGGCCGAGATGAACCTGTTTACTGCCTCCTAACACTTTTGGGTGACAGGCCATCATATCTTGTACAGACTTATCTCTGAGGTCTGTGTCCCAAGTAATTTCCCTTAGGAAACTTCTCATCTCTTCATAATTTCCCTTTCGGTATGCCAGCCATTTGTTTCCTAGTTCTTTTTTGGGGGAGATAATTCCTAGCTCTACCAGGTACACACAGTTCAATACACTGTAATCACTCATTCCCAAGGGTGCTTTCATCTTAACTTCCCTTATATCCCACTCATTTAGGGTAAATATCAAATCAAGCATTGCTGATTCATCTTCTCCTCCCATTCTTGTTGGTTCCTTGAGGTGCTGGCTTAGAAAGTTTCTTGTCGCCACGTCCAGCAGCTTAGCTCCCCATGTTTCTGGTCCTCCATGCGGGCCTCTGTTCTCCCGATCTATCTTCCCATGGTTGAAGTCACTCATGATTAGTAGTCCAGACCCATTCCTGCTAGCAACAGAAGCTGTTCTGTCTATTATGTTAATGATGGCCATGTTGTTTCTATCATATTTCTGTCTGGGTCTTCTATCATTTGGTGGTGGATTATATATGACTACAACTTTAATTTTTTGCCCTCCAGTTGTTATGGTACCTGCTATGTAGTCATTGAAACCATCACAGCCGTGAACCATCTCCTCAAAATCCCAGCCTTTTCTTACCAGCAGAGCTACACCACCACCACCTCTTCCTTCCCTCTCTTTCCTCATAGAAAATGAATTTCCGCGCGTGTGTGTGTGTGTGTGTGTACTCACCTAGTTGTACTCACCTAGTTGTGCTTGCGGGGGTTGTGCTCTGGCTCTTTGGTCCCGCCTCTCAACCGTCAATCAACAGGTGTACAGGTTCCTGAGCCTATTGGGCTCTATCATATCTACACTTGAAACTGTGTATGGAGTCAGCCTCCACCATATTGCTTCCTAATGCATTCCATTTGTCAACCACTCTGACACTAAAAAAGTTCTTTCTAATTTCTCTTTGGCTCATTTGGGCAATCAGTTTCCACCTGTGTCTCCTAGTGCGTGTGCCCCTTGTGTTAAATAGCCTGTCTCTATCAACCCTGTCGATTCCCTTGAGAATCTTGAATGTGGTGATCATATCCCCCCCTAACTCTTCTGTCTTCCAACGAAGTGAGGTTCAATTCCCGTAGTCTCTCCTCGTAGCTCATACCTCTCAGCTCGGGTACTAGTCTGGTGGCAAACCTTTGAACCTTTTCCAGTTTAGTCTTATGCTTGACTAGATATGGACTCCATGCTGGAGCCGCATACTCCAGGATTGGTCTGAAATATGTGGTATATAATGTTCTGAAAGATTCCTTACACAAGTTTCTAAAGGCCGTTCTTATGTTAGCCAACCTGGCATATGCTGCGGATGTTATCCTCTTGATATGAGCTTCAGGAAACAGGTCTGGCATGATATCAACCTCCAGGTCTTTCTCTCTCTCTGACTCGTGAAGTATTTCATCTCCCAAGTGATACCTTGTATCTGGTCTCCTGCTTCCTACCCCTATCTTCATTACATTACATTTGCTTGGGTTAAACTCTAACAGCCATTTGTTCGACCATTCCTGCAGTTTGTCCAGATCTTCTTGAAGCCTCAAGCTGTCTTCCTCTGTCTTAATCCTTCTCAAAATTTTGGCGTCGTCAGCAAACTTTGAGAGGAATGAGTCTATACCCTCTGGGAGATCATTTACGTATGTCAGAAACAGGATAGGTCCAAGCACAGAGCCCTGTGGGACTCCACTGGTGACTTCACGCCATTCTGAGGTCTCACCCCTCACTATAACTCTCTGCTTCCTATTGCTTAGGTACTCCCTTATCTACTGGAGCGCCTTACCAGTTACTCCTGCCTGTTTCTCCAGCTTATGCATCAACCTTTTTTGGGGTACTGTGTCAAAGGCTTTCCGACAGTCCAAAAAAATGCAGTACGCCCACCCTTCTCTTTCTTGCTTAATCTTTGTCACCTGATCGTAGAATTCTATCAAGCCTGTAAGGCAAGATTTACCTTCCCTGTACCCATTTTGATGGGTTGTCACGAAGTCTCTTCTCTCCAGATGTGTTACTAAGTTTTTTCTCACAATCTTCTCCAACATCTTGCATGGTATACAAATTAAGGACACTGGCCTGTAGTTCAGTGCCTCTTGTCTATCACCCTTTTTAAATATTGGTACTACATTAGCAGTCTTCCATATTTCTGGTAGGTCTCCCGTTTCCAGTGACCTACTATACACTATGGAGAGTGGCAAGCAAAGTGCTCCTGCACACTCTTTCAATACCCATGGTGAGATTCCATCCGGCCCAACAGCTTTTCTCACATCCAGCTCCATATGGTGCTTCTTGACCTCATCTCTTGTAATGTCGAACATTTCCAAGGTCACCTGGTTTGCTGCCACCTCTCCTAGCGCTGTAACGTCTCCCTGTTCTATTGTAAAGACCTCCTGGAACCTTTTGTTGAGTTCTTCACACACCTCTTTGTCATTCTCTGTGTACCTGTCGTTGCCCACCCTAAGTTTTATCACCTGTTACTTCACTGTTGTCTTCCTCCTGATGTGACTGTGTAGTAGCTTTGGTTCGGTCTTGGCTTTATTAGCTATATCATTTTCATACCTTTTCTCAGCTGCTCTTCTCACACTAACATACTCGTTCCTGGTTCTCTGGTATCTCTCTCTACTTTCTGGTGTTCTGTTATTTTGAAAGTTCCTCCATGCCTTTTTGTTCAGCTCCTTTGCTTTCATACATTCCCTATTAAACCACGGATTCTTCCTTTGCTTCTCTGTTTTTTCCTGTTGGGCTGGGACAAACCTGCTTACAGCCTCCTGACATTTTTGGGTGACATAGTCAATCATGTCTTGTATGGACTTGGTTCCGAGTTCTGTGTCCCAATGTATATCCCATAGGAATTTATTCATCTCCTCATAGTTTCCCTATCGGTACGCCAGCCCTTTGTTTCCCAGTTCTTTTTTGGGGGTGATAATTCCTAGCTCAACCAGGTACTCAAAGCTCAATACACTGTGATCACTCATTCCCAAGGGGGCTTCCAACTTAACTTCCCTTATATCCGACTCATTTAAGGTAAATATCAGATCAAGCAAGGCTGATTCATCCCCTCTTCTCGTTCTTGTCGGTTCCTTGACATGTTGACTTAGAAAGTTTCTTGTTGCCACATCCAGCAGCTTAGCTCTCCATGTGTCTGGGCCTCCATGTGGGTCTCTGTTCCCCCAATCTATCTTTCCATGGTTGAAGTCTCCTATGATTAGTAGCCTGGATCCGTTCCTGCTAGCCACAGAAGCTGCTCTCTCTATTATATTGATGGTGGCCAAGTTGTTTCTATCATATTCCAAGTCTGGGTCTTCTGTCATTCGGTGCGGGGTTATATATGACTACTACTATAATTTTCTGTCCTCCATTTGCTATGGTGCCTGATATGTAGTCACTGAAACCTTCACAGTTCTGAATTACCATCTCTTCGAAACTCCAACCTTCTCTTAGTAGTAAAGCTACACCACCTCCTCCTCTCCCTTCTCTCTTTCCTCACTACATAGTAGCCCAGTGGAAACACTGCATTTGTTATGGTGTTTGTTAGCTTTGTTTCTGTGAGTGCTATTATGTCTGGCTTTTCTTCTAGTGCCCATTCTCTGAGTTCACTTGTTTTATTTGTAATCCCATCTATGTTAGTGTACATTGCCTTGAAGCTCACTTTCTTCTGTTCATTTTCTTGTCCCATTCTTGGCGAGCATTCTGCTGGTGTGGGAAGCTTTTCCGTGGGTGAGAAGATCTGTGAGGTGGTTTACAGGGTCTCAGAGGAGTTTGGGGTGAGGGGTGGGGGTTTCAGGGAAGGGGGGACAGGAAGGGTGTGGGTTAAGGAGATAGGGGGGACATGGAGGATACGGGGTGAGGGGGGAGGAGGGATAGGGAGGGTATGGGATGAAGGGGATGGGGGACAGGGGAGGAAAGGTGTGAGGGGGGACACGATGGGAATGGGGAAGGGGTGACAGGGTAAGAATGGGGTGAGGGGGGAGGGAGGGTTAAGGTGGGGTCAGGTAGGGTGAGGGGAAGGGAGGGTTTCTATGCAGAGTGGGGTGGTGGAGTTGCCCTCAACTCTGGTGTTGCTGGGATGCTGGTTTTGGGTTTGCCTCTTGTCTCTAGGACTGTTGTGTTGGGGGCAGTGATTTCCTGGTTTGCTCCTCTCTCCCTGCGCTTCCTCCTTGCCTCTGCTGCCCTGGCTTTCTCCTCCTTCGTCCTGTCCCTCTGCAGGAATACTTTCTTGTATTCCTCCACATGCTGCAGTCGACTCTTCCTTTCGAGAATATCCTCCTTCATGGTTTCGTTTGTAAACACCACCTTTACAAGTCGGTTTCTGTCCTTGTTGTACCAGCCCAGCCTGAAAACCTTCTCAATGTTTCGTTCAGTCCCTTCCATCTGTAACCCCTTCAGTAGCCCCTGTACTGCCTCTCTATCCTTGCTATTCCATTCTTGCCTGTTGGATTCTTCCTGTTCTTTGATGCCTATGACTACCACTGATCTCTTTCTCTCCAGCAGCTGAGTGGTGCACCTTGCTGCTTCCTGTGAGGTGGCTGCTTGCATGGCTACCTCCCTCACTGTGTCCGTAGCTTCTGAGCTCTTTTTCAGTATGTCTGCAAATGTTTCAGGTACAGACGCATTTCCTTCCTATGTAACATTCCCACCCTCCCTTTGAATGATAATCTGATGCTCAGTCTCTTTAGTTTTCTCTGTGAGGGATTTGATCTCCTCCCTTGCTGATGTCAGCTCACTTTGCAGGTTGTTAATTGTAATCCTCATTTCCTGCATCTCCTTCCTGAATTCCTTCAAAACTTGGGTTAACATGTCCTTTGTTTGGTCACTCTGGCTGTTCCCTGTGTCCCTGTTGCGTCCACCTGCTATTTTGCCCTTGTCAAGAGAGAGAACAAGAATAGTCCTAGTGTGAGAGTGGGTGTGATGGGGGGGGGGCGAGTGTTTTGGGAGAGTGGGAGTGATGGGTGGGAGGGGGGAGTGTCTTGGGAGAGCGAGATGGGGGGTTAAGAGGTGGGTGAGGTGTAGTCTTCACATTACGCCGGGGGGGGGATTAGCGGCTTATCTGGGTTCCCAGTGAGCTCACAGTTGCTGTCCCTATTACCTGTCTACCATGATTGTATTATTACGATTGTATTATTGAATGGAATGCAATAGTGTCTATGATATGATATTATATAAACCTTGCACACTGTTGGAGACTTATGAGAGACACTTACCAGCCAGCCCCCACAAGCACTCTAGGTGATTACATGGCGTGTCGTCGGTAATCCTGTGAGGTCTTCAGGTCTCCATGTGGGTCCCGGCTGATGCGACTGATGCTGCCTCAAGAAGTCGATCTTCACTAGCTATCTTCTCTAAATTCACTAAGATAATTCACCACGAGATGTGATCAATGTGTTGCATTACAATGCCACTGTTCAATTTACACTGTCCCGATTCTCACGGCACAGTACACCCACTCCCTTGACCCTATTGTTCCCTCGGTTAACGCGGACCGCTGACCCTACACGTCTGCTCGCGATCAAAGCTGACCCAAGACTGTGTGGCTGTGTTGGTGTGTGTACTCACCTATTTGTGCTTGCAGGATCGAGCATAGACTCTTGGATCCCGCCTTTCCAGCTATCGGTTGTTTTCAGCAATGACTCCTGTCCCATTTCCCTATCATACCTAGTTTTAAAAGTATGAATAGTATTTGCTTCCACAACCTGTTCCCCAAGTGCATTCCATTTTTCCACTACTCTCACACTAAAAGAAAACTTCCTAACATCTCTGAGACTCATCTGAGTTTCCAGTTTCCACCCATGTCCCCTCGTTCTGTTATTATTACGTGTGAACATTTCATCTATTTCCACTTTGTCAATTCCTCTGAGTATTTTATATGTCCCTATCATATCTCCTCTCTCCCTTCTTTTCTCTAGTGTCGTAAGGTTCAGTTCCTGCAGACGCTCTTCATATCCCATCCCTCGAAACTCTGGGACAAGCCTCGTCGCAAACCTCTGGACCTTCTCCAGTTTCTTTATGTGTTTCTTCAGGTGGGGGCTCCATGATAGCGCGGCATTCTCTAAGACGGGTCTCACGTAGGCAGTGTAAAGCGCCCTAAAAGCCTCCTCATTTAGGTTTCTGAATGAAGTTCTAATTTTCGCCAGTGTAGAGTACACTGCTGTCGTTATCCTATTTATATGTGCCTCAGGAGTTAGATTAGGTGTCACATCCACTCCCAGGTCTCTTTCTCGAATCGTTACAGTTAGGCTGTTCCCCTTCATTGTGTACTGTCCCTTTGGTCTCCTATCACCTGATCCCATTTCCATAACTTTACATTTACTGGTGTTAAACTCCAGTAGCCATTTTCCTGACCATCTCTGACCTCTGTTTAAGTCCTCTTGGAGAATCCTACAATCCTCGTCTGTCACAACTCTTCTCATTAACTTTGCGTCATCCGCAAACATTGACATGTATGATTCCACTCCTGTAAACATATCATTTACGTAAATTAGAAAGAGGATTGGTCCCAGCACCGATCCTTGAGGTACTCCACTTGTTGTTGTTCGCCAGTCCGACTTCTCGCCCCTTACCATTACCCTCTGGCTCCTTTCTGTTAGGTAGTTCTTCACCCATACTAAGGCCTTTCCGCTTACTCCTGCCTGCCTCTCAAGTTTGTATAGCAGTCTCATGTGCGGTACTGTATCAAAGGCCTTTTGGCAGTCAAGAAATATGCAGTCTGCCCAGCCTTCTCTGTCCTGCCTTATCCTTGTTGCTTTATCATAGAATTCTAAAAGGTTTGTTAGGCATGATTTCCCTGTCCAGAACCCATGTTGGTGCTTGTTTACAAATCCAATGCTCTCCATGTGCTCAACAAGTCTTAGCCTAATTATTCTTTCAAGTATTTTGCAGGGGATGCTTGTCAGTGATACGGGTCTGTAGTTAAGTGCCTCCTCCCTATCACCTTTCTTGAAAATCGGTACGACATTTGCCTCCTTCCAGCAACTGGGCAATTCTCCCGACATAAAGGACTCATTAAAGATCATTGCCAGAGGCATGCTGAGAGACTGCGCTGCCTCTTTAAGTATCCACGGTGATACTTTGTCTGGTCCAACAGCTTTATTTGCATCCAGTGTTGTCACCTGTTTCATTACCTCCTCTGCTGTCACCTCTATATCTGATAGTCTTTCATCTATGGTAATCGCTTCTAACAATGGGAGCTGCTCAGGCTCGGTTGTGATCACTCCATGGAATTTTGCATTCAGTACCTCGCAGATTTCCTTGTCGCTTTCTGTATATGCCCCTTCTGTTCTCCTCAGTCTTGTCACTTGGTCATTTAACCGACATCTTCCTTCTTATATGGGTATGTAGTAGTTTAGGTTGCTTTTTCGCTTTGACTGCAATATCATTCTCATAATTTCTTTCCGACACTCGTCTTATGTTAATGTAATCATTCCTAGCTCTGTTACATCTAATCCTGTTGTCCTCTGTCCTTTGTCTTCTGTACTTCCTCCACTCCCTCCTGCTTCTCACCTTTGCTTCCTGACACTGTCTATTAAACCATGGGTTATTATATTCCCTCCTGCTTTTTTCCTTTATTGTTGGAATAAATCTCTCTTCAGCCTCCTTGCATTTCAATATGACTTGGTTCATCATACCTTGCTCTGTTTTTCCTCTAAGTTCTTCCTCCCACTGCACTTCTCCCAAGTAGTCCCTTATCCTTCTGTAGTCCCCTTTTCTTCCCCTTTTCTGTAATCAAGTCTCCTTTCCCGGACCTCTTGTTCTTTGGTCACAATTTTAAGCTCCATCATGTAGTTAAAGACTAGGACACAATGGTCACTGGCTCCTAGTGGTATTTCATGTTCCAACTGCTCGATGTCTTCTACATTCTGGGTGAAAATGAGATCTAATAGGCTGGGCGTATCCCCTCCTCTTTCCCTAGTATCATCCTTCACATGCTGTGTTAGGAAATTCCTGTCAATAACGTCTACCAGCTTCGCTCCCCAGGTCTCCTCCCCGCCATGGGGATTCCTCGTTTCCCAATCTATCTCTCTGTGATTTAGGTCCCCCATGACCAGCAGCTTCGCTCTCATTCTATGCGCTATAGTTGCTGCCCTCTGCAGTTCATCTATACATGTCTTGATGCTGTCCTCGTACTCCTGCCTGGGCCTTCTACTGTTTGGTGGGGGATTGTAGAGTATCAAGATTACAATCTTCTTCCCATCCACTGTCAGAGTTCCATGTATGAACCTCGTGCTTTCATTATAACCCAGATTTTCCAGCTCATCAAACTTCCATTTCCGCTTTATTAGGAGTGTCACTCCTCCTCCCAGTCTCTGTGTCCTTTCTTTTCTTATCACCTGGTACCTCTCTGGAAAGATTGCATCCGAGATCATGCCATTTATTTTAGTTTCCACTATTGCCACTATGTCTGGATCTGCCTCACTAACTCTTTCTTTTATCTCTTCTGCTTTATTCGCTACCCCATCAGTGTTAGTGTACCAAACCTTGAGACTCTTCTTGGAAACTCGGGTGTCAGAGTTCCCCCTTTCACCGGGGGTCTGGGGGGAACTGAGGGGTGTCTGGGGGGCGAGTGGGGGCTGTGGGTGTGAATGGGGGGTGCTTGGGGGGTGCCTGGGAGTGCCTGGTAGGCGAATGTGTTCTGGGCATCTAGGGGGGTAGGAAGGGCATAATGGGTCTGAAAGTTAGGGGTCTGAAAAGTATTGGGGGGTTGAGAAATAGAGTGAGACTGAGAGTCAGATAGAGGTTGAGAGGTTGGGGGGAGAGGGATATTGAGGGCAGAAGGCTGAGAGGGGAATGGAGCATGGGTGCTGGGAGTGGAAAAGAGGGTGTATTAGTTAGAGGGGAATTGGGGGTAGGTGGGGGTTTTGGGGTAGAAGAGGGGAAGAGGGAGATGGGGGAAAGTGTTAGGGGGTCACAAGGTACAGGGGTTAAATGTGGGCTGGAGGTGCATAGGAGGGGTGAGGTTGGGTGGGGTTTGGGGATGAGTGTAAGAGGGGTGCAGTGGAAGCTGGGATGGAGTAGATGGAATTGAAGGCAATGAGGTAGAAGGGGCAGGGGAGTAGGAAGGGGTAGTAGGGGAGGGGGGATGGGAAGGTGGGTTTGGGGAGGGCATGGCTTGACCCACTGGGGTTGTTGACAGGTGTGATGTAGCAGGGGCAGGGGAAACGTTGGGGAGGTGCAAATGTGGAAGGGACAACGGGGTTTTGGGGGGATGAAGCAGGGGGGTTTTGGGGGGCTGAGGCAGGGGGGAGGTATAGGAGGGCTGAGTTGGGGAGGATGCGACCTGGGAGGTGACCTGGGAGGTGGCCTGGGAGGTGACCTGGGATGTGACCTGGGAGGTGAGACTACCTGAGAGGCTAGTTCTGTGTCGTGCTTGCCATCTATTCTTGTGGGCTATTTGCTCTTCTTTCGTCATAAACCTCTCTATAAACACATTGTAATGGGTTTCACTTCCTCTGAGTAAATGCTTGTTCCTCATTATGTACTCCACAGCCTCCTCATTGCAGAATTGCACCAGAACAGGTCTATTCTTGGTACAATTGTAAGGTCCAACCCGCCGGCTGATATCCACCTCGTGTTCTGCCATTCCTGCTCCAATACACCTGAATATCTCATGCAATTTATATTTTTCCATCTCTATTCTCTCTTGTCTTGTTGGTGCTCCAGATTCGAATAATCCATGTATTATAATAGACCGTCTCCTCAGTAATTCATTATCATGCTGGTAGCCTGTCCCTTGGGGATTCTCCATCCCAACCGCAGTCACTAACCCATCCCCCACTAATCCTCTGTCCTTACTCATGCTGTTAATCCTTCCCAATTCGTTTGTGATCCGAACACATTCCCTCTCCCAGTCCTCTCTTCCCTTCCTAATCTCTTCCTGAACATAGAGCATTAGTTCTTGTTTCTGCCTCTCTAGCGCATCCTGTATTTGCTGAAATAACTCACTTTTAATCCCTTGGATTAGATCCTCCATCCAATCGCTCCTTCTCTCTACAAATTTCCCTATTAATTTGTCTATAAATCTGTCCTTCTCATCCCTGCTGGTGATTGACCTTGAACTCCTTCCTGATCTTGTCATTGCAGTAATAACCTAGCCAAAAAGGCGCTCCTCAATACCTTGCCACATCTGCAGCACAAACAGGCGAGAAAGTACTCCACGCGGCTGGTCAAGATGTGAGGTCGCTGCGTCCCGCGTCACAGCTTGTGAGGTCACTCCGGCTCCACAATTTCACAATACCACGGTGTACTAAACACTTATTTTCAGTGGTGCTGTTTCTACTGTTTTTCTTCACTTTCTTGTGGTTTGAGTGAGCTTACTAGTTATTCAATCCCTCATATACACTCATATACGCATATACACTTATTATTCCCACCCAATTCACTAGCTACGCAAGAGCTTCCCAGACCCTTCTGACCTCCGAGGCTGTCTGAACTCAACTGGGCAGTTGATGAGGTGTGTGTGTGTGTGTGTGTGTGTGTGTGTGTGTGTGTGTGTGTGTGTGTGTGTGTGTGTGTGTACTCACCTATTTGTGCTTGCGGGGGTTGAGCTAGATCTTTCTCTCTGTCCGTTTCATTAAGTACTTCATCTCCTATTTTGTTTCCTGTGTCTGGCCTCCTGTTTCCACTGCCTAGTTTCATTACTTTGCATTTACTCGGTTTGAACTTCAACAGCCATTTGTTGGACCATTCATTCAGTCTGTCTAGGTCATCTTGTAGCCTCCTACTATCGTCCTCAGTTTCAATCCTCATCATAATTTTTGCATCATCGGCAGACATTGAGAGAAACGATTCTATACCTTTTGGGAGATCATTTACATATATCAGAAACAGTATAGGTCCAAGGACTGACCCCCGCGGGACTCCACCCGTAACGTCTCGCCAATCTGAGACCTCATCCCTCACACTGACTCGTTGTCTCCTGTTGCTTAGGTACTCCTGTATCCAACGGAGTACCTTCCCTTTCACTCCAGCCTGCATCTCCAGCTTTTTCACTAGCCTGTTGTGTGGCACTGTAACAAAGGCTTTCTGACAATCCAAAAATATGCAGTCTGCCTACCCTTCTCTTTCTTGCCTTATTTTTGTTGCCTGGTCGTAGAATTCAAGTAACACTGTGAGGCAGGGCCTGCCATCCCTGAATCCATGTTGGTGCTGTGTTACAAAGTGTGTGTGTGTATGCTGTGCGTGTGTGTGTGTGTGTGTGTGTGTGTGTGTGTGTGTGTGTGTGTGTGTGTGTGTGTGTGTGTGTGTGTGTGTGTGTGTGTGTGTGTGTGTGTGTGTGTGTGTACTCACCTAGTTGTGTTTGCGGGAATTGAGCTCTGGCTCTTTGGTCCCGCCTCTCAACTGTCAATCAACTGGTGTACAGATTCCTGAGCCTACTGGGCTCTATCATATCTACATTTGAAACTGTGTATGGAGTCAGCCTCCACCACATCACTGCCTAATGCATTCCATCCGTTAACTACTCTGATACTGAAAAAGTTCCTTCTAACGTCTCTGTGGCTCATGTGGGAACTCAGTTTCCACCTGTGTCCCTTTGTTCGCGTCCCACCAGTGTTGAATAGTTTATCCTTGTTTACCCGGTCGATTCCTCTGAGGATTTTGTTGGTTGTGATCATGTCTTCCCTTACTCTTCTGTCTTCCAGTGTCGTAAGGTGCATTTCCCGGAGCCTTTCCTCGTAACTCATGCCTCTTAGTTCTGGGACTAGTCTAGTGGCATACCTTTGAACTTTTTCCAGCTTCGTCTTGTGCTTGACAAGATACGGACTCCATGCTGGGGCCGCATACTCCAGGATTGGTCTTACATATGTGGTGTACAAGATTCTGAATGATTCCTTACACAGGTTCCTGAACGCTGTTCTGATGTTAACCAGCCTCGCATATGCCGCAGACGTTATTCTCTTTATGTGGGCTTCAGGAGACAGGTTTGGTGTGATATCAACTCCTAGATCTTTCTCTCTGACCGTTTCATTAAGTACTTAATCTCCTATTCTGTATCCTGTGTCTGGCCTCCTGTTTCCACTGCCAAGTTTCATTACTTTGCATTTACTCGGTTTGAACTTCAACAGCCATTTGTTGGACCATTCACTCAGTCTGTCTAGGTCATCTTGTAGCCTCCTACTATCGTCCTCAGTTTCAATCCTCCTCATAATTTTTGCATCATCGGCAAACATTGAGAGAAACGACTCTATACCCTTTGGAAGATCATTTACATATATCAGAAACAGTATAGGTCCAAGGAATGACCCCTGCGGGACTCCACCCGTAACGTCTCGCCAATCTGAGACCTCATCCCTCACACTGACTCGTTGTCTCCTGTTGCTTAGGTACTCCTGTATCCAACGGAGTACCTTCCCTTTCACTCCAGCCTGCATCTCCAGCTTTTTCACTAGCCTCTTGTGTGGCACTGTATCAAAAGCTTTCTGACAATCCAAATATATGCAGTCTGCCCACCCTTCTCTTTCTTGCCTTATTTTTGTTGCCTGGTCGTAGAATTCAAGTAACCCTGTGAGGCAGGACCTGCCATCCCTGAATCCATGTTGGTGCTGTGTTACAAAGTGTGTGCGTGTGCTGTGTGTGTGTGTGTGTGTGTGTGTGTGTGTGTGTGTGTGTGTGTGTGTGTGTGTGTGTGTGTGTGTGTGTGTGTGTGTGTGTGTGTGTGTGTGTGTGTGTGTGTGTGTGTGTGTGTGTGTGTGTACTCACCTAGTTGTGTTTGCGGGAATTGAGCTCTGGCTCTTTGGTCCCGCCTCTCAACTGTCAATCAACTGGTGTACAGATTCCTGAGCCTACTGGGCTCTATCATATCTACATTTGAAACTGTGTATGGAGTCAGCCTCCACCACATCACTGCCTAATGCATTCCATCCGTTAACTACTCTGATACTGAAAAAGTTCCTTCTAACGTCTCTGTGGCTCATGTGGGAACTCAGTTTCCACCTGTGTCCCTTTGTTCGCGTCCCACCAGTGTTGAATAGTTTATCCTTGTTTACCCGGTCGATTCCTCTGAGGATTTTGTTGGTTGTGATCATGTCTTCCCTTACTCTTCTGTCTTCCAGTGTCGTAAGGTGCATTTCCCGGAGCCTTTCCTCGTAACTCATGCCTCTTAGTTCTGGGACTAGTCTAGTGGCATACCTTTGAACTTTTTCCAGCTTCGTCTTGTGCTTGACAAGATACGGACTCCATGCTGGGGCCGCATACTCCAGGATTGGTCTTACATATGTGGTGTACAAGATTCTGAATGATTCCTTACACAGGTTCCTGAACGCTGTTCTGATGTTAACCAGCCTCGCATATGCCGCAGACGTTATTCTCTTTATGTGGGCTTCAGGAGACAGGTTTGGTGTGATATCAACTCCTAGATCTTTCTCTCTGACCGTTTCATTAAGTACTTAATCTCCTATTCTGTATCCTGTGTCTGGCCTCCTGTTTCCACTGCCAAGTTTCATTACTTTGCATTTACTCGGTTTGAACTTCAACAGCCATTTGTTGGACCATTCACTCAGTCTGTCTAGGTCATCTTGTAGCCTCCTACTATCGTCCTCAGTTTCAATCCTCCTCATAATTTTTGCATCATCGGCAAACATTGAGAGAAACGACTCTATACCCTTTGGAAGATCATTTACATATATCAGAAACAGTATAGGTCCAAGGAATGACCCCTGCGGGACTCCACCCGTAACGTCTCGCCAATCTGAGACCTCATCCCTCACACTGACTCGTTGTCTCCTGTTGCTTAGGTACTCCTGTATCCAACGGAGTACCTTCCCTTTCACTCCAGCCTGCATCTCCAGCTTTTTCACTAGCCTCTTGTGTGGCACTGTATCAAAAGCTTTCTGACAATCCAAATATATGCAGTCTGCCCACCCTTCTCTTTCTTGCCTTATTTTTGTTGCCTGGTCGTAGAATTCAAGTAACCCTGTGAGGCAGGACCTGCCATCCCTGAATCCATGTTGGTGCTGTGTTACAAAGTGTGTGTGTGTGTGTGTGTGTGTGTGTGTGTGTGTGTGTGTGTGTGTGTGTGTGTGTGTGTGTGTGTGTGTGTGTGTGTGTGTGTGTGTGTGTGTGTGTGTGTGTGTGTGTGTGTGTGTGTGTGTGTGTGTGTGTGTGTGTGTGTGTGTGTGTGTGTGTGTGTGTGTGTGTGTGTGTGTGTGTGTGTGTGTGTGTGTGTGTGTGTGTGTGTGTGTGTGTGTGTGTGTGTGTGTGTGTGTGTGTGTGTGTGTGTGTGTGTGTGTGTGTGTGTGTGTGTGTGTGTGTGTGTGTGTGTGTGTGTGTGTGTGTGTGTGTGTGTGTGTGTGTGTGTGTGTGTGTGTGTGTGTGTGTGTGTGTGTGTGTGTGTGTGTGTGTGTGTGTGTGTGTGTGTGTGTGTGTGTGTGTGTGTGTGTGTGTGTGTGTGTGTGTGTGTGTGTGTGTGTGTGTGTGTGTGTGTGTGTGTGTGTGTGTGTGTGTGTGTGTGTGTGTGTGTGTGTGTGTGTGTGTGTGTGTGTGTGTGTGTGTGTGTGTGTGTGTGTGTGTGTGTGTGTGTGTGTGTGGGTGTGTGTGTGTGTGTACTCACCTAGTTGTGTTTGCGGGTGTTGAGCTCTGGCTCTTTGGTCCTGCCTCTCAACCGTCAATCAACAGGTGTACAGATTCCTGAGCCTATTGGGCTCTATCATATCTACACTTGAAACTGTGTATGAAGTCAGCCTCCACCAAATCACTTCCTAATGCTTTCCATTTGTCAACCACTCTGACACTAAAAAAGTTCATTCTAATATCTCTGTGGCTCATTTGGGCGCTCAGTTTCCACCTGTGTCCCCTTGTGCGTGTGCCCCCTTGTGTTAAATAGCCTGTCTTTTTTTACCCTATCAATTCCCTTGAGAATCTTGAATGTAGTGATCATGTCCCCCCTAACTTCTGTCTTCCAGCGAAGTGAGGTTCAATTCCCGCAATCTCTCCTCGTAGCTCATACCTCTCAGCTCGGGTACTAGTCTGGTGGCAAATCTTTGAACCTTTTCCAGTTTAGTCTTATCCTTGACTAGATATGGACACCATGCTGGGGCTGCATACTCCAGAATTGGCCTGACATATGTTGTATACAAAGTTCTGAATGATTCTTTACACAAATTTCTGAATGCCGTCGTATGTTGGCCAGCCTGGCATATGCCGCTGATGTTATCCTCTTGATATGTGCTGCAGGAGACAGGTCTGCCGTGATATCAACTCCCAAGTCTTTTTCTTTCTCTGACTCCTGAAGGATTTCCTCTCCCAGATGATACCTTGTATTTGGCCTCCTGCTCCCTACACCTATCTTCATTACATTACATTTGGTTGGGTTGAACTCTAACAACCACTTGTTCGACCATTCCTTCAGTTTGTCTAGGTCTTCTTGAAGCCTTAAACAGTCCTCTTCTGTCTTAATCCTTCTCATAATTTTGGCATCATCCGCAAACATTGAGAGAAATGAATCAATACCCTCCGGTAGATCATTTACATATATCAGAAACAAGATAGGACCGAGTACAGAGCCCTGTGGGACTCCACTGGTGACTTCACGCCAATCAGAGGTCCCACCCCTCACCGTAACTCTCTGCTTCCTATTGCTTAGGTACTCCCTTATCCACTGGAGCACCTTACCAGCTACACCTGCCTGTCTCTCCAGCTTATGTACCAGCCTCTTATGCGGTACTGTGTCAAAGGCTTTCCGACAATCCAAGAAAATGCAGTCCGCCCAGCCCTCTCTTTCTTTCTTGCTTAATCTTTATCACCTGGTCATAGAATTCTATTAAGCCAGTCAGGCAAGATTTACCCTCCCTGAACCCATGTTGTCGATTTGTCACGAAGTCCCTTCTATCCAGATGTGTTACCAGGTTTTTGCTCACGATCTTCTTCATCACCTTGCATGGTATACAAGTCAAGGACTGTAGTTCAGTACCTCTTGCCTGTCGCCCTTTTGTATATTGGGACCACATTCGCCGTCTTCCATATTTCTGGTAGGTCTCCCGTCTCTAGTGACCTACTATACACTATGGAGAGTGGCAAGCAAAGTGCCTCTGCACACTCTTTCAGTACCCATGGCGAGATCCCGTCTGGACCAACAGCCTTTCTAACATCCAGATCCAGCAGGTGTCTCTTGACCTCCTCTCTCGTAATTTCGAACTCTTCCAAGGCCGCCTGGTTTACCTCCCTTTCTCCTAGCATAGTGACCTCACCTTGTTCTGTTGTGAAGACCTCTTGGAACCTCTTGTTGAGTTCATAACACACCTCTTTGTCATTCTCTGTATACCTGTCCTCGCCTGTTCTAAGTTTCACTACCTGTTCTTTCACTGTTGTTTTCCTTCTGATGTGACTGTGGAGTAGCTTTGGTTCGGTCTTGGCTTTGTTTGCTATATCATTTTCATAACTTTTCTCTGCTTCTCTTCTCACCCTGACATACTCATTCCTGGTTCTCAGGTATCTCTCTCTGCTTTCTGGTGTTCTGTTATTCCGGAAGTTGCTCCATGCCCTTTTGTTTTTCTTTGCTTCCATACATGCCCTATTATACCATGGATTCTTGTTTTGTTTCTCGGATTTTTCCTTTTGGGCCGGGATGTATCTGCTTACTGCCTCCTGACACTTTTGGGTGACATAGTCCATCATATCTTGTACAGACTTAGCTCTGAGGACTGTGTCCCAAGGAATTTCCCTTAGGAAGCTTCTCATCACCTCATAATTTCCCTTTCGGTATGCCAGCCTTTTGTTTCCTAGTTCTTTTTCGGGGGGGGGGGGGGATAATTCCGAGCTCTACCAGGTACTCAAAGTTCAATACACTGTGATCACTCATTCCCAAGGGTGCTTCCATCTTGACTTCCCTTATATCCCACTCATTTAGGGTAAATATCAGTTCAAGCATTGCTGGTTCATCCTCTCTTCTCATTCTTGTTGGATCCTTGATGTGCTGGCTAAGAAAGTTTCTTGTTGCCACGTCCAGCAGCTTAGCTCTCCTTGTTTCTGGTCCTCCATGCGGGTCTCTGTTCTCCCAATCTATCTTCCCATGGTTGGAGTCTCTCATGATTAGTAGTCTTGATCCATTCCTGCTAGCAACAGAAGCTGCTCTCTCTATTATGTTAATGGTGGCCATATTGTTTCTATCATATTCCTGTCTGGGTCTTCTGTCATTTGGTGGTGGATTATATATGACAACGACTATAATTTTTTGCCCTCCAGTTGTTATTGTTCCTATTATGTAGTCACTGAAACCTTCACTTCCCTGAACAACCAACTCCTCAAAATCCCAGCCTTTTCTTACCAGCAGAGCTACACCATCACCACCTCTTCCTTCTCTCTCTTTCCTCATATCATAATAGTCCTGTGGGAACACTGCATTTGTTATTTTTTTCTTCAGCTTTGTTTCTTTGAGAGCTATTATGTCTGGGTTTTCCTCTAGTACCCATTCTCCAAGTTCATTTGCCTTATTTGTAATACCATCTATGTTAGTGTACATTGCCTTGAGGCTCACGTTCTTCTGTCCCTTCTCAAATCTCCTTGGTGAGTGTTCTGCTGATGGAGGAAGCTGTGCCATGGGTGTGAGGATTTGTGAGGTGGATGCCAGGGTTGTAGAGGATACTGGGATGAGGGGTGGGGGGTCAAGTGAAGGGGGGAAGGACAGGAAGGGTATGGGGTGAACGGGGCGGGAGGATATGAAGGAAAGGGGGGTTTTCAATGCAGAGGAGGGTGGTGGGGTTGCCCTCCCCACTCGTGTTACTGGGTAGCTGGTTGTGGGTTCCCCCCTTGCCTCTGGGGGTGATGTGTTGGGAGCTGTGGTTTCCTGGTTTTCCCATCTCGCCCTGTGCTTCTTCCTTGCTTCTGCCACCATGGCCCTCTCCTCCCTCGTCATGTCCCTCTGGAGGAATACTTTTTTGAATTCTCCCACATGTTGCAGGTGGCTTTTCTTTGTTAAAATCTTGTCCTTTGTGTTCTCGTCTGAAAACACTATCTTTAACACACGGTCTCGGTCTTTTTTGTACCAGCCTAACCTGAGAACCTTCTCAATGCTATGCTCAGCCCCATCCATGTCTAGTGCCTTCAG